>NW_027309397.1:0-7500 GCF_047496885.1 Scyliorhinus torazame | reverse complement strand
CGACACTGAGGACTCGGAGCCTGCCCGTTCCAGGGCTCGAGATATTGCCACTGCGATCTGCTCGACAGAGAGAGAGCAAACGCACGCCTCGGCCTCACAAGGGCTGCGAGAATTCTCGGTCGATGTCCGTCTGTGACTCGGGGCGGCGGGGGAACCCACACAGCACGGGGAGGGTCAACCGCTCAGCCTGAACACCAGCCCACAATAGCGCTGGCCCGCCGAGGGCCCTCCCACGTCGGACACGACTCGCCTGATCGTTCGAGAGGTAGGTGCCGAGAGGTACGCCGCCGTGTGCGGAAGGAAGCAACAACGACTGGCCGCCACGGGCGTGACCTCTCGCGCCCGAGAATCTGCTCTCGGCCAAGGCTTTCGGCGCTCGCACGACACTTGCAACCAGCCGGCGTGCGGCGCCTGACTTCAATCAGGTTTCTGGGAACGCCCCGACATGTGCCTCTGTGCAACCCGTTAACCGTGACACATGCGACTGCAACCCAAGGGAACCAGGCACGGGAACGCCGCCGCCCCGCGTCGCCTGAAAACAGACTTGGGCACCCTGGCCTCCAGGTGTGCCCGAAAACAAGACAAGAGGTGCCCAGTCACAAAGGCTAAACCTCGACAGACATTTTATAATGTGTCTTCTACCATATATGTCTGTCTCTTCTTGAATTATTGTACAAGGATATATATATATATAATTGTGTCTTTGTTTTCTCGCCATTAAAAACTTTGTAAGTGTTTCTCTCTCGCCACAGAAAAAACACTTTGTCTGTTTTTTTTACAAGTATGTTTCTCACACAAGAGTTCACAGAAACACATTGTTTGTATCAGAGTTACCGCCGGCTCGGACTCTGACCGATTTTTAGGCCGGCAAATGAGTTCGAAAAGTCCGTCAAAATTGTTGCTAAAACCCCTTGAGGACTTCCGAGTGCTCATTGGTAAGGCCTTCGATTTGAAATCGGGACCGTACCTCAAAGTAGCACTTTCCTGGGTACTTTCAAAGTGCTACCGCTGCCAGAAAATGTTCTAAAAATCGTGTTCCCGAAAATCTCCGGGCACCCCGCCAACCCCTCGTGACGCCAAATGCAAATGGCAAATCGGCGGGAGGTCGCCCGGTAGTCCATCCGAGGAAGGCGCTCCAAATCCCCGCAAATCGACTTTTTCAAAACCTCATCGGCACTACCGAGGGCAAGTGGTTAACCAGCTGTCCGAGACATTCGACCACAAATGCAAGTGGCAGCTCGGCGGGACCAATCCACTCCACCTTAGCGGGAACACCCCCACTCTGTCCTCGGTAAATCGGCTGGACACGACCTCATACACTTCCGAGGGCAAGTGATTAACTAACGGTAGGGTGCACTTTTCATATATGCACGTGCCCCATCGGCGGGACCAATCCACTCCTCCGTTCCGCTCTCCTGCAACCTTGGCCCCGGTAAAGCGGCGGCACAGGACCTCATAGACCTCCTGGAAGTCGCCAGAGGCTAAGTCCGACTGGTTTATGACTTGCCACTGCCTGGACCTGCCCCCACAGGCTAAGTCCGACTGGTTTATGACTTGCCACTGTCTCCACCTCCCTCCACAGGCTAAGTCCGACTGGTTTATGACTTGCCACTGTCTCCACCAGCCTCCACAGGCTAAGTCCGACTGGTTTATGATTTGCCACTGTCTCCACTGGTTCATGACTTGCCACTGCCTGGACCTGCCTCCACAGGCTAAGTCCGACTGGTTTATGACTTGCCACTGCCTGGACCTGCCCCCACAGGCTAAGTCCGACTGGTTTATGACTTGCCACTGTCTCCACCTCCCTCCACAGGCTAAGTGCGACTGGTTTATGACTTGCCACTGTCTCCACCAGCCTCCACAGGCTAAGTCCGACTGGTTTATGATTTGCCACTGTCTCCACTGGTTCATGACTTGCCACTGCCTGGACCTGCCCCCACGGGCTAAGTCCGACTGGTTTATGACTTGCCACTGTCTCCACCTTCCCTCCACAGGCTAAGTGCGACTGGTTTATGACTTGCCACTGTCTCCACCAGCCTCCACAGGCTAAGTCCGACTGGTTTATGATTTGCCACTGTCTCCACTGGTTCATGACTTGCCACTGCCTGGACCTGCCTCCACAGGCTAAGTCCGACTGGTTTATGACTTGCCACTGTCTCCACCAGCCTCCACAGGACAAGTCCGACTGGTTTATGATTTGCCACTGTCTCCACTGGTTCATGACTTGCCACTGCCTGGAACTGCCTCCACAGGCTAAGTCCGACTGGTTTATGACTTGCCACTGTCTCCACCAGCCTCCACAGGCTAAGTCCGACTGGTTTATGATTTGCCACTGTCTCCACTGGTTCATGACTTGCCACTGCCTGGCCCTGCCTCCACAGGCTGAGTCCGACTGGTTTATGATTTGCCACTGGTTCATGACTTGCCACTGCCTGGACCTGCCTCCACAGGCTGAGTCCGACTGGTTTATGATTTCCCACTGGTTCATGACTTGCCACTGCCTGGACCTGCCTCCACAGGCTGAGTCCGACTGGTTTATGATTTGCCACTGGTTCATGACTTGCCACTGCCTGGCCCTGCCTCCACAGGCTGAGTCCGACTGGTTTATGATTTGCCACTGGTTCATGACTTGCCACTGCCTGGACCTGCCTCCACAGGCTGAGTCCGACTGGTTCATGACTTGCCACTGCCTGGACCTGCCTCCACAGGCTTAAGTCCGACTGGTTTATGACTTGCCACTGTCTCCACCAGCCTCCACAGGCTAAGTCCGACTGGTTTATGATTTGCCACTGTCTCCACCAGCCTCCACTGGTTCATGACTTGCCACCGACTCGGCCAGCCTCCCCAGGCGAAGCGCGGGCGTTTGGTGACAATTCCAAGGCAGACCAAGGCAAACACGGCCCCTTGCGCGGCGGGGAGCCGTGCCCGGCCTCGGCGGGGCGTCGGGCCGCCGTTTGGAGCGCCGGCCGAAAACCCGAAAAAAGGGCGAAAATCGGAAAGAATTCGCGCCCGATCGGGCCGAGCGGCCGGCGGGGCGGCAGCCCGGGTCGGTCTCCGCAGACCTGGAGGCTCGAGGGGACCTTTCCGACCAAAGTCCATTTCTCGATTTTCCACCTCCTACCAATCTGCAGGTACCCCGCCAACCCCTCGGGACGCCAAACGCAAATGGCAAATCGGCGGGAGGGCGCCCGGTAGTCCATCCGAGGAAGGCGCTCCAAGTCCCCGCAGATCGGCTTTTTCAAAACCTCATCGGCACTACCGAGGGCAAGTGGTTAACCAGCTGTCCGAGACACTCGACCACAAATGCAAGTGGCAGCTCGGCGGGACCAATCCGCTCCCTTTAGCGGGAACACCCCCACTGTGTCCCCGGTACCACGGCTGGACACGACCTCATACACTTCCGAGGGCAAGTGATTAACTAACGGTAGGGTGCACTTTTCATATATGCACGTGCCCCGTCGGCGGGACCAATCCACTCCTCCGTTCCGCTCTCCTGCAACCTTGGCCCCGGTAAAGCGGCGGCACAGGACCTCATAGACCTCCTGGAAGTCGCCAGAGGCTAAGTCCGACTGGTTTATGACTTGCCACTGCCTGGCCCTGCCTCCACAGGCTAAGTCCGACTGGTTTATGACTTGCCACTGGTTCATGACTTGCCACTGCCTGGCCCTGCCTCCACAGGCTAAGTCCGACTGGTTTATGATTTGCCACTGGTTCATGACTTGCCACTGCCTGGCCCTGCCTCCACAGGCTAAGTCCGACTGGTTTATGATTTGCCACTGGTTCATGACTTGCCACTGCCTGGCCCTGCCTCCACACGCTAAGTCCGACTGGTTTATGATTTGCCACTGGTTCATGACTTGCCACTGCCTGGACCTGCCTCCACAGGCTAAGTCCGACTGGTTTATGATTTGCCACTGGTTCATGACTTGCCACTGCCTGGACCTGCCTCCACAGGCTAAGTCCGACTGGTTTATGATTTGCCACTGGTTCATGACTTGCCACTGCCTGGCCCTGCCTCCACAGGCTGAGTCCGACTGGTTTATGACTTGCCACTGCCTGGACCTGCCTCCACAGGCTAAGTCCGACTGGTTTATGACTTGCCGCTGCCTGGACCAGCCTCCACAGGCTAAGTCCGACTGGTTTATGACTTGCCACAGTCTCCGCCAGACTCCACTGGTTCATGACTTGCCACCGCCTCGACCAGCCTCCCCAGGCTAAGTCCGAGCGTTGCGGTGGCCATGCCAGTGCCGACGAGGTCTGATCCGGTCCCTCGCGCTCCGGAGAGACGTCCCCGGCCTCGCGGGGGCGTCGGGCCGCCGTTTGGAGCGCCGGCCGAAAACCCGAAAAAAGGGCGAAAATCGGAAGAAATTCGCGCCCGATCGGGCCGAGCGGCCGGCGGGGCGGCAGCCCGGGTCGGTCTCCGCAGACCTGGAGGCTCGAGGGGACCTTTCCGACCAAAGTCCATTTCTCGATTTTCCACCTCCTACCAATCTGCAGGTACCCCGCCAACCCCTCGTGACGCCAAACGCAAGTGGCAGACCAGC
Source organism: Scyliorhinus torazame (assembly GCF_047496885.1). Classification (NCBI taxonomy): domain Eukaryota; kingdom Metazoa; phylum Chordata; class Chondrichthyes; order Carcharhiniformes; family Scyliorhinidae; genus Scyliorhinus; species Scyliorhinus torazame. Next base: position 2,956 of record NW_027309397.1, on the reverse strand, counting down.
GGGACGGACCACCGGTAGTCATGCCGGGAATGAGGTCTCGGCGTCGGCATAAGGTGGGTGGATCGGACCCCATCCGGCCTACGGTTCTTTTTCAAAACGGCGCCCCCGGCCCCCGCCGGCGGCGGCCTTGGCGGCCGGGTGGGCGCCCCTCCTCGAATCGCCACCCTGCCCCGGGGTGAGCCGCTTCGCCGCCGCCCGGCGCCGTCAACAACCTTGTCCTGGTTTATGACTTGTCACCGCCGCTGGTTTATGACTTGTCACCGCCGCTGGTTTATGACTTGTCACCGCCGCTGGTTTATGACTTGTCACCGCCGCTGGTTTATGACTTGTCAGCACCGGCGGACGGCCTCTCGCCGCCCTTTGGACGCCCCGGCGGCGGACCGTGACCCCCCACGGCTGGCCCGCGCGGGGCCCGCCACCCGCCCAAGGGGCGCCCCCTGCCGTTCGCCCACCTAACGCACGGCTGGAACAGCACCAAGCCCCGCAGCCGGCCAACGGCGGCACACACTGACCGCAGCCCACCGGAGGCACGTCGGGCCGTGGCCGTACCCCGCCCGACAGCGCCCCCTGCGGGCCACGGACCAGGCGGACGTTGGGACGAGACGATCCCCGGCCGAGGCGCTCTCTGAGCCCGCCAGGGACCGGTGCACCGCCGGCGGACGCTGCACCCGGTACACGAGCGCCCTCTGCCCGCCGGGGACCGGTGCACCGCCGGGGGAGTCTGCACCGGGCCCAGGAGCTCCCTCTGCCCGCCAGGAACCGGGGGGACCGCCGGCGGAGGCTGCACCGGGCCCAGCAGGTCACTCTGCCCGCCAGGGACCGGGGGGACCGCCGGCGGAGGCTGAGCCCGGCCCAGGAGCTCCCTCTGCCCGCCAGGAACCGGGGGGACCGCCGGCGGAGGCTGAACCCGGCCCAGGAGGTCACTCTGCCCGCCAGGGACCGGGGGGACCGCCGGCGGAGGCTGCACCGGGCCCACGAGCTCCCTCTGCCCGCCAGGGACCGGGGGGACCGCCGCCGGAGGCTGCACCCGGCCCAGGAGCTCCCTCTGCCCGCCAGGGACCGGGGGGACCGCCGGCGGAGGCTGCACCCGGCCCAGGAGGTCCCTCTGCCCGCCAGGGACCGGGCGGACCGCCGGCGGAGGCTGCACCGGGCCCAGGAGCTCCCTCTGCCCGCCAGGGGCCGGGGGGACCGCCGCCGGAGGCTGCACCCGGCCCAGGAGCTCCCTCTGCCCGCCAGGGACCGGGGGGACCGCCGGCGGAGGCTGCACCGGGCCCAGGAGCTCCCTCTGCCCGCCAGTGACCGGGGGGACCGCCGCCGGAGGCTGCACCCGGCCCAGGAGCTCCCTCTGCCCGCCAGGGACCGGGGGGTCCTCCGGCGGAGGCTGCACCCGGCCCAGGAGGTCCCTCTGCCCGCCAGGGACCGGGGGGACCGCCGGCGGAGGCGGCACCGGGCCCAGGAGCTCCCTCTGCCCGCCAGGGACCGGGGGGGACCGCCGCCGGAGGCTGCACCCGGCCCAGGAGCTCCCTCTGCCCGCCAGGGACCGGGGGGTCCGCCGGCGGAGGCTGCACCCGGCCCAGGAGGTCCCTCTGCCCGCCAGGGACAGGGTGTAACGCCGGCGGAGGCTGCCTCCGGCCCAGGAGGTCCGTCTGCCCGCCAGGGACCGGGGGGACCGCCGAGGAGTCTCTGCCCGTCCCAGATACTCCCTATCCCTACCCCTAACCGTATCCCTAACCCTATCGCCTAACCCTAACCCTATCCCTAACCCTAACCCTAACCCTATCCCTAACTCTAACCCCATCGCCTAACCCTAACCCTATCCCTAACCCTATCCCTAACCCTAACCCTATCCCTAACCCTAACCCTAACCCTATCCCTAACCCTAACCCTATCCCTAACGCTAACCCTAACCCTATCCCTAACCCTAACCCTAACCCTAACCCTATCCCTAACCCTAACCCTAACCCTATCCCTAACCCTATCGCCTAACCCTAACCCTATCCCTAACCCTATCGCCTAACCCTAACCCTAACCCTAACCCTATCCCTAACCCTAACCCTATCCCCTAACCCTAAACCTATCCCTAACCCTAACCCTAACCCTAGCTCTAACCCCATCGCCTAACCCTAACCCTATCCCTAACCCTAACCCTATCCCTAACCCTAACCCTAACCCTAACCCTAACCCTATCGCCTAACCCTATCCCTAACCCTAACCCTATCCCTAACCCTAACCCTAACCCTATCCCTAACCCTAACCCTATCCCTAACCCTAACCCTATCGCCTAACCCTAACCCTATCCCTAACCCTAACCCTATCGCCTAACCCTAACCCTATCCCTAACCCTAACCCTATCGCCTAACCCTAACCCTATCCCTAACCCTAACCCTATCCCTAACCCTAACCCTAACCCTATCCCTAACCCTAACCCTAACCCTATCCCTAACCCTAACCCTAACCCTATCCCTAACCCTATCGCCTAACCCTATCCCTAACCCTAACCCTATCCCTAACCCTATCGCCTAACCCTAAACCGAACCCCAACCGCAACCCCCAACACCAAAAGGCACCGGGCCGTAAGCCTGCACCCGCACCGGCAGTGCCCTAGCCCCCTCGGGGAAGAAGGGACTCCGTCTCCACACCGCACCCGCCCCAGCTGCGCTCTCTCCCCGCCACCGCCGAAGGCACACGATTTGAACCGCTCCTCCCCGTCCGGGGAAGCACACTCGGCAGCACGCCTACCTCCTTCCCAACGGGACCAGGACCGAAGGGCACACAGACCCTCCACCACCCCACCAACGTGACCCCAAGCCCGGGCACCCCCTTCAAATTCGCCCGCTGGGACGTGTATTAAGCCCGGCAACAGTTATTCAAGCAAAACCGCAGCCGCAAGTTGAAGTGACAACTCATTAACCAAAACAATATTGGGCAAGTCATAAACCACTTTCCACTCTGGACA
>NW_027309396.1:0-36332 GCF_047496885.1 Scyliorhinus torazame | reverse complement strand
ATGGACGGGTTCTGCGCCTCCAGCCTCTGCTCCACCCTCCGCATGGCAGCCCGAATGGGCTCTGCCGCCCTCGCCCAGGTCCCCTGAGGCCGTGCCCGCTGTATTTGAAAAATTTGGCTGCAAAGATATTGGCCAACTGCACCGTCGACCACTGTGTGGGCAACGATTCCAAATGTACGTCCGCCATCGTATCCCCTGCTACTCCACGCTGGGAAGAGTACCCCTTATTTGACACACTCCTCGTCTGGCACCTCGTCGCCACTCCCCACCGAAGGAGGAAACCTTATTCTTCAATAGTCCGACTTTTCCCACTCGCAAAACGGGCAGAAAGGGCCAAAGAGATCCCACCTCATGCAGGGGCCACCTGATGTGTGACCACTCACACTATGGCCACCACCCGGATGTCCGTCGGAGGGTCAGTGCTGAGGGAGCCCCGCGCTGTCGGAGGGTCAGTGCTGAGGGAGCGCCGCACTGTCGGAGGGTCAGTGCTGAGGGAGCGCCGCACTGTCGGAGGGTCAGTGCTGAGGGAATGCCGCACTGTCGGAGGGTCAGTACTGAGGGAGCGCCGCACTGTCGGAGGGTCAGTGCTGAGGCAGCACCGCACTGTCGGAGGGTCAGTGCTGAGGCCGCGCCGCGCTGTCAGAGGGTCAGTGCTGAGGGAGCGCCGCACTGTCGGAGGGTCAGTGCTGAGGGAGTGCTGCACTGTCGAAGGGTCAGTGCTGAGGGAGCGCCGCACTGTCGGAGAGTCAGTGCTGAGGGAGCGCCGCACTGTCGGAGGGTCAGTGCTGAGGCAGCACCGCACTGTCGGAGGGTCAGTGCTGAGGCCGCGCCGCGCTGTCAGAGGGTCAGTGCTGAGGGAGCGCCGCACTGTCGGAGGGTCAGTGCTGAGGGAGTGCTGCACTGTCGAAGGGTCAGTGCTGAGGGAGTGCCGCACTGTCGGAGGGTCAGTGCTGAGGCAGCGCCGCGCTGTCAGAGGGTCAGTGCTGAGGGAGCGACGCACTGTCGGAGGGTCAGTGCTGAGGGAGTGCCGCACTGTCGGAGGGTCAGTGCTGAGGCAGCGCTGCGCTGTCAGAGGGTCAGTGCTGAGGGAGCGCCGCACTGTCGGAGGGTCAGTGCTGAGAGAGCGCCGCACTGTCGGAGGGTCAGTGCTGAGGCAGCGCCGCGCTGTCAGAGGGTCAGTGCTGAGGGAGCGCCGCACTGTTGGAGGGTCAGTGCTGAGGGAGCGCCATACTGTCGGAGGGTCAGTGCTGAGGGAGCGCCGCACTGTCGGAGGGTCAGTGCTGAGGGAGCGCCGCACTGTCGGATGGTCAGTGCTGAGGGAGCGCCGCACTGTCGGAGGGTCAGTGCTGAGGGAGCGCCGCACTGTCGGAGGGTCAGTGCTGAGGGAGCGCCGCACTGTCGGAGGGTCAGTGCTGAGGGAGCGCCGCACTGTCGGAGGGTCAGTGCTGAGGGAGCGCCGCACTGTCGGATGGTCAGTGCTGAGGCAGCGCCGCGCTGTCAGAGGGTCAGTGCTGAGGGAGCGCCGCACTGTCGGAGGGTCAGTGCTGAGGGAGCGCCGCACTGTCGGAGGGTTAGTGCTGAGGCCAGCGCCGCGCTGTCAGAGGGTCAGTGCTGAGGGAGCGCCGCACTGTCGGAGGGTCAGTGCTGAGGGAGTGCCGCACTGATGGAGGGTCAGTGCTGAGGGAGCGCCGCACTGTCGGAGGGTCAGAACTGAGGGTGCGCCGCACTGTCTGAGAGTCAGTACTGAGGGAGCGCCGCACTGTCGGAGGGTCAGTGCTGAGGGAGTGCCGCACTGTCGGAGGGTCAGTGCTGAGGGAGTGCCGCACTGTCGAAGGGTCAGTGCTGAGGGAGCGCCGCACTGTCGGAGGGTCAGTACTGAGGGAGCGCCGCACTGTCGGAGGGTCAGTACTGAGGGAGCGCCGCACTGTCGGAGGGTCAGTGCTGAGGGAGCGCCGCACTGTCGGAGGGTCAGTGCTGAGGGAGCGCAGCACTGTCGGAGAGTCAGTGCTGAGGGAGCGCTGGGACCCTGGAGCAGTGAAGCGACAGTGCTAACCACTGCTACCGTGCTGCCCATATCTGGGTCTATTTTTGATTGGCTATTGGAGGGATCTTGCTTTGCGCAAACTGGCAGTTCTGACATTACAACAGAAACTGTTTCATTGGGCGAGAGCTGCTTGGGATGTCTGGAGGCGGTGTGAGGGGCTGGCGAAATCACCTTTCCCTCTGACTGTTTCAGCAATGGCGAGAGTACATATGGCTTGGAAAAAGCAAACAACCTGCGAGTGGATTTGATGAAGTTGTACGAACGGATTGATCTGCTCAGGTAGGTGCCCGTCCCAACGTACGGACTGTCCTTCTGACCCCCAGCTGCTTTCACTCTGCTGCCTTTGGCATGTGTTGTGTGGGGGTGGGGAGAGGGCACGGGGGGCTGCGTGAGGGGCTTTGTAACAGACTCGAGAGGGGCTGAATGGGCCTCCTGTTCCTGTGTAACAGGCGCGAAAGGGGCTGAATGGGCCTCCTCCTGTCCCTGTGTAACAGGCTCGAGAGGGGCTGACTGGGGCCTCCTCCTGTTCCTGTGTAACAGGCTCGAGAGGGGCTGAATGGGCCTCCTCCTGTTCCTGTGCAACAGGCTCGAGGGGCTGAATGGGCCTCCTCCTGTTCCTGTGTAACAGGCTCGAGAGGGGCTGAATGGGCCTCCTCCTGTTCCTGTGTAACAGGCTCGAGAGGGGCTGAATGGGCCTCCTCCTGTTCCTGTGCAACAGGCTCGAGAGGGGCTGAATGGGCCTCCTCCTGTTCCTGTGTAACAGGCTCGAGAGGGGCTGAATGGGCCTCCTCCTGTTCCTGTGCAACAGGCTCGAGAGGGGCTGAATGGGCCTCCTCCTGTTCCTGTGCAACAGGCTCGAGAGGGGCTGAATGGGCCTCCTCCTGTTCCTGTGTAACAGGCTCGAGAGGGGCTGAATGGGCCTCCTCCTGTTCCTGTGTAACAGGCTCGAGAGGGGGTGAATGGGCCTCCTCCTGTTCCTGTGTAACAGGCTCGAGAGGGGCTGAATGGGCCTCCTCCTGTTCCTGTGCAACAGGCTCGAGAGGGGCTGAATGGGCCTCCTCCTGTTCCTGTGTAACAGGCTCGAGAGGGGCTGAATGGGCCTCCTCCTGTTCCTGTGCAACAGGCTCGAGAGGGGCTGAATGGGCCTCCTCCTGTTCCTGTGTAACAGGCTCGAGAGGGGCTGAATGGGCCTCCTCCTGTTCCTGTGTAACAGGCTCGAGAGGGGCTGAATGGGCCTCCTCCTGTTCCTGTGTAACAGGCTCGAGAGGGGCTGAATGGCCCTCCTCCTGTTCCTGTGCAACAGGCTCGAGAGGAGCTGAATGGGCCTCCTCCTGTTCCTGTGTAACCGGCTCGAGAGGGGCTGAATGGGCCTCCTCCTGTTCCTGTGCAACAGGCTCGAGAGGAGCTGAATGGGCCTTGGCCTCGATAAAAAGAATGGGGTGAAAAGCCGTTCCTGAACGCAGTCGAGCTGCCACACAGGACCCGGACCTGGTTGGGGAACAGCCAAGATCACTGCCCCCCCCATTCCGCACTCTGTGGAAATCCGAACGCTGCCAGGGAAGCTGGGAATGTGGGTACGAAGAAAAAAGGGTGGGGCGTGGGCTGGCGTTTCCAATGTGCCCCTTTTGTGGTGGCGGGAGGGGGGCAGACAGCCAATGCGGAGCTGTCCCCATGTGTCCCTCTTTCTATCCCTCTCTCTGTCCCTCTCTCCCTCCCTCCCTCTCTCCCTCTCTCCCTCCCTCCCTCCCTCCCTCCCTCCCTCTCTCCCTCCGTCCCTCTCTCTATCCCTCTCTCCTCCTCTTTCTCTCCCCTCTTTCTCTCCCTCTCTCTCTCCCTCCCTCCCCCTCTTTCTCTCCCTCTCTCTCTCTCGTCTGTCCCTCTCTCCCTCCTTCCCTCTCTCTCTCCCTCTATCTCTCTCCCGCTTGATCTCTCTTCCTCTCTATCTCTGTCTCCTTCCCTCTCTGTCCCCCTCTCTCTCTTTCCCCCTCTCCCTCCCTCCCTCTCTCTCTCTATCCCTCTCTCTCTCTCTCTATCCCTCTCTCTCTCTATCCCTCTCTCTCTCTCTCTGTCCCTCTCTTTCTCCCTCTAACCCCCTTTTTCTCTCCCTCCCTCCCCCTCTTTCTTTCTCTCTCTCTCTCTGACCCTCTCAAGGCGAACTTAATCCTCTCCAACTTTATGAACCCCGCCATGGCGTTACTCCAGGCCTCCAGGTTGGGGGGCTTCGCCTCCTTCCACATTAGCAAGACCCTTCGCCGGGCTACTAGGGACGCAAAGGCCAGAATGCCGGCCTCTTTCGCCTCCTGCACTCCCGGCTCGTCCACTACTCCAAATATTGCTAGCCCCCAGCTTGGCTTGACCCGGACTTTCACCACCTGAGATATTGCTCCCGCCACTCCTCTCCAGAACCCCTCCAGTGCCGGGCATGACCAAAACATATGGACATGGTTCGCCGGACTCCGTGAGCACCTTCCACATCTATCCTCTACTCCAAAGAACCTACTCAACCTCGCCCCCGTCAAGTGCGCTCTGTGGACCACATTAAATTGTATCAGGCTGAGCCTGGCACACGAGGAGGAGGAATTAACCCTAGCTAGGGCATCAGCCCACAGACCTTCCTCGATCTCCTCCCCCAGCTCCCCCTCCCATTTACCCTTCAACTCTTCTACCAGCGCTTCCCCCTCTTCTTTCAACTCCTGGTGTATTTCCGACACCTTGCCCTCCCTGACCCATACACCCGAGATCACCCTATCTTGAACTTCTTGTGCCGGGAGCAACGGGAATTCCCTCACCTGTCACCTCACAAAAGCCCTCACCTGCATATATCTAAAGGCATTTCCCGGGGGCTCTCTCCCTCTCTATCTCTCTCTGTCTCTCCCTTTCTCTCTGTCTCTCTCTCTCCCTCTGTCTCTCTCTCACCCTCCCTCTCTCTCTCTCCCTATCCCCCCTTTTTCTCTCCCTCTCTCTCCCTCCCTCCCCCTCTTTTTCTCTCTCTCTCTCTCTCTCTCTCTCTCCCTCCTTCCCTCTCTCCCTCTATCTCTCTCCCGCTTTATCTCTCTCCCTCTCTATCTCTTTCTCTGTCTCTCCCTGTTGCTCTGTCTCTCTCTCTCTCTCCCCTCTCTCGCTCCCTCTCTCTCTGTCTCTCTCTCTCTGCCCCCTGCAGTGACTCTGCCTTTTCTTCTGTTCCCACAGTAAGAAGATTGCCTCACTGGGAGTTACTGAGGATCCGCAGCCGCACCCAAAAACCCTCCAACTGCAGAAAATGATTCGATTATCAGCGACCCAGTTTCTGCAGGTCAGCAAACTGCCAGCAAGAGGTCACAGCCCTCGATAACTGCCCCTGCCCCGGCCCTCGGCCCCTGGCACCCTGCCCCCCGCCCCCGGCACCCTGCCCCACGGACCTCTGCACCCCGGCACCCTGCCCCCTGCCCCGCGGCCCCCTGCCCGCGGCCCCCTGCCCCGCGGCCCCCTGCCCCTTACCCTCTGCCCCCTTCACCCCGGCCCCCTGCACCCCCCGGCACCCTGCCCCCCGCCCCTGGCCCCCGGCCCCTGGCCCCCTGCCCCCCTGGCCCCCTGGCCCCCTGGCCCCTGCCCCCCTGGCACCCTGCCCTCCCGGCACCCTGCCCCCGGCACCCTGCCCCCCGGCACCCTGCCCCCCGGCACCCTGCCCCCCGGCACCCTGCCCCCCGGCACCCTGCCCCCCGGCACCCTGCCCCCCGGCACCCTGCCCCCCGGCACCTGCCCCCCGGCACCCTGCCCCCCGGCACCCTGCCCCCCGGCACCCTGCCCCCCGGCACCCTGCGCCCCGGCACCCTGCGCCCCGGCACCCTGCGCCCCGGCACCCTGCCCCCCGGCACCCCCCCTGCCCCCGGCACCCTGCCCCCCGGCACCCTGCCCCCCGGCACCCTGCCCCACGGACCTCTGCCCCACCAACCCCCTGGCCCCTGGCACCCTGCCCCCGGCACCCTTCCCCTGGCACCCTGCCCCCCTGCCCCCCGGCACCCTGCCCCCCCCTGCACCCTGCCCCCCGCCCCTGGCACCCTGCCCCTGGCACCCTGCCCCCGGCCCCTGGCACCCTGCCCCCCGCCCCTGGCACCCTGCCCCCCGCCCCTGGCACCCTGCCCCCCGCCCCTGGCACCCGGCCCCCCGGCACCCTGCCCCCGGCACCCTGCCCCCGGCACCCTGCCCCCCGGCACCCTGCCCCACGGACCTCTGCCCCCCCCAACCCCTGCCACCCGGCACCCTGCCTCACTCACGTCTCCCCTCCCCCTCTCTCGCACCCCTCCCCCTCTCTCGTGCCCCTCCCCCTCTCTCGCGCCCCCCCTCTCTCACACCCCCTCCCCCTCTCTCGCGCCCCCTCCCCCTCTCTCGCGCCCCCTCCCCCTCTCTCGCGCCCCCTCCCTCGCGCCCCCTCCCCCTCTCTCGCGCCCCCCTCCCTCTCTCTCGCGCCCCCTCCCCCTCTCTCGCGCCCCCTCCCCCTCTCTCGCGCCCCTCCCCCTCTCTCGCGCCCCCTCCCCCTCTCTCGCGCCCCCACCCCTCTCTCGCGCCCCCTCCCCCTCTCTCGTGCCCCCTCCCCCTCTCTCGCGCCCCCTCCCCCTCTCTCCCGCCCCTCCCCCTCTCTCCCGCCCCCTCCCCCTCTCTCGCAACCCCTCTCCCTCTCTCGCGCCCCCTCCCCCTCTCTCGCGCCCCCTCCCCCTCTCTCGCGCGCCCCTCCCCCTCTCTCGCGCCCCCTCCCCCTCTCTCGCGCCCCCTCCCCCTCTCTCGTGCCCCCTCCCCCTCTCTCCCGCCCCTCCCCCTCTCTCCCGCCCCCTCCCACTCTCTCGCAACCCCTCCCACTCTCTCGCAACCCCTCCCCCTCTCTCGCAACCCCGCCCCCTCTCTCGCAACCCCTCTCACTCTCTCGCACCCCCCTCCCCCTCTCTCGCGCCCCTCCCCCTCTCTCGCGCCCCTCCCCTCTCTCCCGCCCCTCCCCTCTCTCCCGCCCCTCCCCCTCTCTCCCGCCCCCTCCCCCTCTCTCCCGCCCCCTCCCCCTCTCTCCCGTCCCCTCCCCCTCTCTCCCGCCCCCTCCCCCTCTCTCGCACCCCCTCCCCCTCTCTCGCGCCCCCTCCCCCTCTCTCGCGCCCCCTCCCCCTCTCTCGCGCCCCCTCCCCCTCTCTCGCGCCCCCTCCCCTCTCTCGAGCCCCCTCCCCCTCTCTCCCGCCCCTCCCCCTCTCTCGAGCCCCCTCCCCCTCTCTCCCGCCCCTCCCCCTCTCTCCTGCCCCCTCCCCCTCTCTCGCGCCCCCTCCCCCTCTCTCGCGCCCCCTCCCCCTCTCTCGCACCCCCTCCCCCTCTCTCGCTCCCCCTCCCCCTCTCTCGCAACCCCTCTCCCTCTCTCGCGCCCCCTCCCCCTCTCTCGCGCCCCCTCCCCCTCTCTCGCGCCCCCTCCCCCTCTCTCGCGCCCCCTCCCCCTCTCTCCCGCCCCTCCCCCTCTCTCCCGCCCCCTCCCACTCTCTCGCAACCCCTCCCCCTCTCTCGCAACCCCGCCCCCCTCTCTCGCAACCCCTCCCCCCTCTCGCAACCCCTCCCCCCTCTCTCGCAACCCCTCCCCCCTCTCGCAACCCCGCCCCCCTCTCTCGCAACCCCTCCCCCCTCTCGCAACCCCTCCCCCCTCTCTCGCAATCCCTCCCCCTCTCTCTCGCAACCCCTCTCCCTCTCTCGCACCCCTCCCCCTCTTTCGTGCCCCCTCCCCCTCCCTCACGCCGCTCCCTCTCTCTGTCCTCTCACTCTTGCTCCCCCTCGCGCTCTCTCTCCCCTTCGCGCGCTCCCTGCCTAGCTCTCGCTCCACCACCCCTTTGCACCCATTTGCGCTCTCTGTCTCCCCTGCGCTCTCTGCCCTGCGCTCGCTTCCCTGCGCTCCCCGTCTTCCCTGCGCTCCCCGTCTTCCCTGCGCTCCCCGTCTCCCCTGCGCTCCCCGTCTCCCCCGCGCGCTCCCCGTCTCCCCCGCGCGCTCCCCGTCTCCCCCGCGCGCTCCCTGTCTCCCCCGCGCGCTCCCTGTCTCCCCCGCGCGCTCCCTGTCTCCCCCGCGCGCTCCCTGTCTCCCCCGCGCGCTCCCTGTCTCCCCCGCGCGCTCCTCGGCGCTCTCCCCGGCGCGCTCCCCGTATCCCCGCGCGCTCCCCGTCTCCCCCGCGCGCTCCCCGTCTCCCCCGCGCGCTCCACGTCTCCCCCGCGCGCTCCCCGTCTCCCCCGCGCACTCCCCGTCTCCCCGGCGCGCTCCCCGGCTCCCCCGCGCGCTCCCCGTCTCCCCCGCGCGCTCCCCGTCTCCCCCGCGCGCTCCCCGTCTCCCCCGCGCACTCCCCGTCTCCCCCGCGCACTCCCCGTCTCCCCCGCGCGCTCCCCGTCTCCCCGGCGCGCTCCCCGTATCCCCGCGCACTCCCCGTCTCCCCCGCGCGCTCCCCGTCTCCCCCGCGCGCTCCCCGTCTCCCCCGCGCGCTCCCCGTCTCCCCCGCGCGCTCCCCGTCTCCCCCGCGCGCTCCCCGTCTCCCCCGCGCGCTCCCTGTCTACCCCGCGCGCTCCCCGGCGCTCTCCCCGGCGCGCTCCCCGTATCCCCGCGCGCTCCCCGTCTCCCCCGCGCACTCCCCGTCTCCCCCGCGCACTCCCCGTCTCCCCCGCGCGCTCCCCGTCTCCCCCGCGCGCTCCCCGTCTCCCCCGCACGCGCCCTGCGCTCTCTGCCTGCAGTGTGTAACCTCCCCTGCTCTCTCTGCCTGCCCTGCGCTCTCTGCCTGCAGTGTGTAACCTCCCCTACGCTCTCTGTCTGCCCTGCGCTCTCTGCCTGCCCTGTGCTCTCTGCCTGCAGTATGTAACCTCCCCTGCTCTCTCTGTCTGCCCTGCGCTCTCTGCCTGCAGTGTGTAACCTCCCCTACGCTCTCTGTCTGCCCTGCTCTCTCTGCCTCCCCTGCGCTCTCTGCCTGCAGTGTGTAACCTCCCCTGCTCTCTCTGTCTGCCCTGCTCTCTCTGCCTCCCCTGCGCTCTCTGCCTGCAGTGTGTAACCTCCCCTGCTCTCTCTGTCTGCCCTGCTCTCTCTGCCTGCCCTGCGCTCTCTGCCTGCAGTGTGTAACCTCCCCTGCTCTCTCTGTCTGCCCTGCACTCTCTGCCTGCAGTGTGTAACCTCCCCTGCTCTCTCTGCCTGCCCTGCGCTCTCTGCCTGCAGTGTGTAACCTCCCCTGCTCTCTCTGTCTGCCCTGCGCTCTCTGCCTGCAGGGTGTAACGTCCCCTACGCTCTCTGTCTGCCCTGCGCTCTCTGTCTGCCCTGTGCTCTCTGCCTGCAGTGTGTAACCTCCCCTGCTCTCTCTGTCTGCCCTGCTCTCTCTGCCTCCCCTGCGCTCTCTGCCTGCAGTGTGTAACCTCCCCTGCTCTCTCAGTCTGCCCTGCGCTCTCTGTCTGCCCTGTGCTCTCTGCCTGCAGTGTGTAACCTCCCCTGCTCTCTCTGCCTGCCCTGCTCTCTCTGCCTGCCCTGCGCTCTCTGCCTGCAGTGTGTAACCTCCCCTGCTCTCTCTGCCTGCCCTGCTCTCTCTGTCTGCCCTGTGCTCTCTGCCTGCAGTGTGTAACCTCCCCTGCTCTCTCTGCCTGCCCTGCTCTCTCTGCCTGCTGTGTGTAACCTCCCCTGCTCTCTCTGCCTGCCCTGCTCCCTCTGTCTGCCCTGTGCTCTCTGTCTGCAGTGTGTAACCTCCCCTGCTCTCTCTGTCTGCCCTGCTCTCTCTGCCTGCAGTGTGTAACCTCCCCTGCTCTCTCTGCCTCCCCTCCGCTCTCTGCCTGCAGTGTGTAAGCTCCCCTGCTCTCTCTGCCTTCCCTGCGCTCTCTGCCTGCAGTGTGTATCCTCCTCTCTCTGCCTCCCCTGCGCTCTCTGCCTGCCCTGCTCTCTCTGCCTCCCCCGCCCTCTCTGCCTGCAGTGTGTAACCTCCCCTGCGTTCTCTGCCTCCCCTCCGCTCTCTGCCTGCCCTGCTCTCTCTGTCTGCCCTGCTCTCTTTGTCTGCAGTGTATAACCTCCCCTGCTCTCTCTGTCTGCCCTGCTCTCTCTGTCTGCCCTGCTCTCTCTGCCTACCCTGCGCTCTCTGCCTGCAGTGTGTAACCTCCCCTGCGCTCTCTGTCTGCCCTGCGCTCTCTGTCTGCAGTGTGTAACCTCCCCTACGCTCTCTGTCTGCCCTGCTCTCTCTGCCTCCCCTACGCTCTCTGTCTGCCCTGCTCTCTCTGCCTCCCCTGCGCTCTCTGCCTGCAGTGTGTAACCTCCCCTGCGCTCTCTGTCTGCCCTGCGCTCTCTGTCTGCAGTGTGTAACCTCCCCTACGCTCTCTGTCTGCCCTGCTCTCTCTGCCTCCCCTACGCTCTCTGTCTGCCCTGCTCTCTCTGCCTCCCCTACGCTCTCTGCCTGCAGTGTGTAACCTCCCCTGCTCTCTCTGTCTGCCCTGCGCTCTCTGCCTGCTGTGTGTAACCTCCCCTGCTCTCTCTGTCTACCCTGCGCTCTCTGCCTGCCCTGCGCTCTCTGCCTGCAGTGTGTAACCTCCCCTGCTCTCTCTGTCTGCCCTGCTCTCTCTGCCTCCCCTCCGCTCTCTGCCTGCAGTGTGTATCCTCCCCTGCTCTCTCTGCCTCCCCTGCGCTCTCTGCCTGCCCCGCTCTCTTTGTCTGCAGTGTATAACCTCCCCTGCGCTCTCTGCCTGCCCCGCTCTCTTTGTCTGCAGTGTATAACCTCCCCTGCTCTCTCTGTCTGCCCTGCTCTCTCTGCCTCCCCTCCGCTCTCTGCCTGCAGTGTGTAACCTCCCCTGCGTTCTCTGCCTCCCCTCCGCTCTCTGCCTGCCCTGCTCTCTCTGTCTGCCCTGCTCTCTTTGTCTGCAGTGTATAACCTCCCCTGCTCTCTCTGTCTGCCCTGCTCTCTCTGCCTGCCCTGCGCTCTCTGCCTGCAGTGTGTAACCTCCCCTGCTCTCTCTGCCTGCCCTGCGCTCTCTGCCTGCAGTGTGTAACCTCCCCTGCTCTCTCTGTCTGCCCTGCGCTCTCTGCCTGCAGTGTGTAACCTCCCCTGCTCTCTCTGCCTGCCCTGGGCTCTCTGCCTGCAGTGTGTAACCTCCCCTGCTCTCTCTGTCTGCCCTGCGCTCTCTGCCTGCAGGGTGTAACGTCCCCTACGCTCTCTGTCTGCCCTGCGCTCTCTGTCTGCCCTGCGCTCTCTGCCTGCTGTGTGTAACCTCCCCTGCTCTCTCTGCCTGCCCTGCTCTCTCTGCCTGCAGTGTGTAACCTCCCCTGCTCTCTCTGTCTGCCCTGCTCTCTCTGACTGCCCTGCTCTCTCTGCCTGCAGTGTGTAACCTCCCCTGCTCTCTCTGCCTGCCCTGCTCTCTCTGCCTCCCCTGCTCTCTCTGTCTGCCCTGCTCTCTCTGACTGCCCTGCGCTCTCTGCCTGCAGTGTGTAACCTCCCCTGCTCTCTCTGCCTGCCCTGCGCTTTCTGCCTGCAGTGTGTAACCTCCCCTGCTCTCTCTGTCTGCCCTTCGATCTCTGCCTGCAGTGTGTAACCTCCCCTGCTCTCTCTGCCTGCCCTGCGCTCTCTGCCTGCAGTGTGTAACCTCCCCTGCTCTCTCTGTCTGCCCTGCGCTCTCTGCCTGCAGGGTGTAACGTCCCCTACGCTCTCTGTCTGCCCTGCGCTCTCTGTCTGCCCTGCGCTCTCTGCCTGCTGTGTGTAACCTCCCCTGCTCTCTCTGCCTGCCCTGCTCTCTCTGCCTGCAGTGTGTAACCTCCCCTGCTCTCTCTGTCTGCCCTGCTCTCTCTGACTGCCCTGCTCTCTCTGCCTGCAGTGTGTAACCTCCCCTGCTCTCTCTGCCTGCCCTGCTCTCTCTGCCTCCCCTGCTCTCTCTGTCTGCCCTGCTCTCTCTGACTGCCCTGCGCTCTCTGCCTGCAGTGTGTAACCTCCCCTGCTCTCTCTGTCTGCCCTGTGCTCTCTGCCTGCAGTTTGTAACCTCCCCTGCTCTCTCTGCCTCCCATGCGCTCTCTGCCTGCCCTGCGCTCTCTGCCTGCCCTGCGCTCTCTGCCTGCAGTGTGTAACCTCCCCTGCTCTCTCTGTCTGCCCTGCTCTCTCTGCCTGCAGTGTGTAACCTCCCCTGCTCTCTCTGTCTGCCCTGCTCTCTCTGCCTGCAGTGTGTAACCTCCCCTGCTCTCTCTGTCTGCCCTGCTCTCTCTGCCTGCAGTGTGTATCCTCCCCTGCTCTCTCTGTCTGCCCTGCTCTCTCTGTCTACCCTGCTCTCTCTGCCTGCAGTGTGTAACCTCCCCTGCTCTCTCTGTCTGCCCTGTGCTCTCTGCCTGCAGTGTGTAACCTCCCCTGCTCTCTCTGTCTGCCCTGCTCTCTCTGCCTGCAGTGTGTAACCTCCCCTGCTCTCTCTGTCTGCCCTGCTCTCTCTGTCTACCCTGCTCTCTCTGTCTGCCCTGTGCTCTCTGCCTGCAGTGTGTAACCTCCCCTGCTCTCTCTGCCTGCCCTGCTCTCTCTGTCTGCCCTGCTCTCTCTGCCTGCAGTGTGTAACCTCCCCTGCTCTCTCTGCCTGCAGTGTGTAACCTCCCCTGCTCTCTCTGTCTGCCCTGTGCTCTCTGCCTGCAGTGTGTAACCTCCCCTGCTCTCTCTGTCTGCCCTGTGCTCTCTGCCTGCAGTGTGTAACCTCCCCTGCTCTCTCTGTCTGCAGTGTGTAACCTCCCCTGCTCTCTCTGTCTGCCCTGCTCTCTCTGTCTGCAGTGTGTAACCTCCCCTGCTCTCTCTGTCTGCCCTGCGCTCTCTGCCTGCAGTGTGTAACCTCCCCTGCTCTCTCTGAAACCTCCGTTCCACAGGAGAAGCTCCTGGGCCTGACCTCCCTCCCCACCCTGGAGAAGTTTGAAGAACTGAAGAGGAGACGGGCGCAGCGGGAAGCTGAACTCTGGATGGGGAACCAGGTTGGCACCTTGATCCCGAACACATCTATTCCCCCTCGGCTCCTCCACCCCACCTTCCCATTGAACCCCTGATAACCTTTCACCCCCCTCGTTAATCGCGAATCTGTCCACCTCGGCCCTAAAGACATTCCCAGATTCCGCTCCCCCGCCTTCTGAGGAAGAGAGTTCCAGAGCTTTCCGACCCTCTGAGAGAACGAATTTCTCCTCATTTCCGTCTGAAATGGGTGACCCCCCTTATTCATACACCTTCTGGCTGTGACTGCAGCTATCCAGCTCTGAAAACTAAACTAAAACACACCCTGCAGCAAACAGCCTAAAACGACAGTAAAAAGCTGACAGACAGCCCAGCTCCACCCACTCTCTGACATCACTGCAGTAATAAACACCCATTTCTTCAAGGAACTCTCACTACAGATACTTATATACACACCCATTTATAAACACCCATTTCTTAAAGGAACTCTCACTACAGATACTTTTATACACACCCATTTATAAACACCCATTTCTTAAAGGAACTCTCACTACAGATACTTATATACACACCCATTTATAAACACCCATTTCTTAAAGGTACTCTCACATGACACCTCTCCCCAAGAAAAAAAAAACCATCAACTTCAAGATGGTTTCATTTTTCACCTTTTCACTATCCTTTAAGATATGCACACAGTAAATATACTTTTTTGTTTCAAAAAACAACACACGTAAACAGGTATAATAATATCGTCCATTTTTCTTTCTTCCTCCAACTGAAATCCTTCTCGATTGACAGTCTCTTTGAACAAGAAGGTCTCTGCACGATCCGTCCATTTCTCTACGCCTCGGCATTTCTCTTTAAAGCCAGATACTTTAGTTCAATCTGATCACAGAGTCCCTTGTAATTCTCCAATACAGGAGCATTGGTTATCACCCCTCTCCCTCTCTCGCGCCCCCTCCCCCTCTCTCGCGCCCCCTCCCCCTCTCTCGCGCCCCCTCCCCCTCTCTCGTGCCCCCTCCCCCTCTCTCCCGCCCCTCCCCCTCTCTCCCGCCCCCTCCCACTCTCTCGCAACCCCTCCCACTCTCTCGCAACCCCTCCCACTCTCTCGCAACCCCTCCCCCTCTCTCGCAACCCCGCCCCCTCTCTCGCAACCCCTCTCACTCTCTCGCACCCCCCTCCCCCTCTCTCGCGCCCCTCCCCCTCTCTCCCGCCCCTCCCCCTCTCTCCCGCCCCTCCCCCTCTCTCCCGCCCCCTCCCCCTCTCTCCCGCCCCCTCCCCCTCTCTCCCGTCCCCTCCCCCTCTCTCCCGCCCCCTCCCCCTCTCTCGCGCCCCCTCCCCCTCTCTCGCGCCCCCTCCCCCTCTCTCGCGCCCCCTCCCCCTCTCTCGCGCCCCCTCCCCTCTCTCGAGCCCCCTCCCCCTCTCTCCCGCCCCTCCCCCTCTCTCCCGCCCCTCCCCCTCTCTCCCGCCCCCTCCCCCTCTCTCCCGCCCCCTCCCACTCTCTCGCAACCCCTCCCACTCTCTCGCAACCCCTCCCACTCTCTCGCAACCCCTCCCCCTCTCTCGCAACCCCGCCCCCTCTCTCGCAACCCCTCCCCCTCTCTCGCGCCCCCTCCCCCTCTCTCGCGCCCCCTCCCCCTCTCTCGCACCCCCTCCCCCTCTCTCGCGCCCCCTCCCCCTCTCTCCCGCCCCTCCCCCTCTCTCCCGCCCCCTCCCACTCTCTCGCAACCCCTCCCCCTCTCTCGCAACCCCGCCCCCCTCTCTCGCAACCCCTCCCCCCTCTCGCAACCCCTCCCCCTCTCTCGCAACCCCTCCCCCCTCTCTCGCAATCCCTCCCCCTCTCTCTCGCAACCCCTCTCCCTCTCTCGCACCCCTCCCCCTCTTTCGTGCCCCCTCCCCCTCCCTCACGCCGCTCCCTCTCTCTGTCCTCTCACTCTTGCTCCCCCTCGCGCTCTCCCTCGCGCTCTCTCTCCCCTTCGCGCGCTCCCTGCCTAGCTCTCGCTCCACCACCCCTTTGCACCCATTTGCGCTCTCTGTCTCCCCTGCGCTCTCTGCCCTGCGCTCGCTTCCCTGCGCTCCCCGTCTTCCCTGCGCTCCCCGTCTCCCCCACGCGCTCCCCGTCTCCCCCGCGCGCTCCCTGTCTCCCCCGCGCGCTCCCTGTCTCCCCCGCGCGCTCCCTGTCTCCCCCGCGCGCTCCCTGTCTCCCCCGCGCGCTCCCTGTCTCCCCCGCGCGCTCCCTGTCTCCCCCGCGCGCTCCCTGGCGCTCTCCCCGGCGCGCTCCCCGTATCCCCGCGCGCTCCCCGTCTCCCCCGCGCACTCCCCGTCTCCCCGGCGCGCTCCCCGTCTCCCCCGCGCGCTCCCCGTCTCCCCCGCGCGCTCCCCGTCTCCCCCGCGCGCTCCCCGTCTCCCCCGCGCGCTCCCCGTCTCCCCCGCGCACTCCCCGTCTCCCCCGCACGCTCCCCGTCTCCCCCGCGCGCTCCCCGTCTCCCCGGCGCGCTCCCCGTATCCCCGCGCACTCCCCGTCTCCCCCGCGCGCTCCCCGTCTCCCCCGCGCGCTCCCCGTCTCCCCCGCGCACTCCCCGTCTCCCCCGCGCGCTCCCCGTCTCCCCCGCGCGCTCCCCGTCTCCCCCGCGCGCTCCCTGTCTCCCCGGCGCGCTCCCCGTATCCCGGCGCGCTCCCCGTATCCCGGCGCGCTCCCCGTATCCCCGCGCGCTCCCCGTCTCCCCCGCGCACTCCCCGTCTCCCCCGCGCACTCCCCGTCTCCCCCGCGCGCTCCCCGTCTCCCCCGCGCGCTCCCCGTCTCCCCCGCGCGCGCCCTGCGCTCTCTGCCTGCAGTGTGTAACCTCCCCTGCTCTCTCTGCCTGCCCTGCGCTCTCTGTCTGCCCTGTGCTCTCTGCCTGCAGTATGTAACCTCCCGTGCTCTCTCTGTCTGCCCTGCGCTCTCTGCCTGCAGTGTGTAACCTCCCCTACGCTCTCTGTCTGCCCTGCTCTCTCTGCCTCCCCTGCGCTCTCTGCCTGCAGTGTGTAACCTCCCCTGCTCTCTCTGTCTGCCCTGCGCTCTCTGTCTGCCCTGTGCTCTCTGCCTGCAGTGTGTAACCTCCCCTGCTCTCTCTGCCTGCCCTGCTCTCTCTGCCTGCCCTGCGCTCTCTGCCTGCAGTGTGTAACCTCCCCTGCTCTCTCTGCCTGCCCTGCTCTCTCTGTCTGCCCTGTGCTCTCTGCCTGCAGTGTGTAACCTCCCCTGCTCTCTCTGTCTGCCCTGCTCTCTCTGCCTGCCCTGCTCTCTCTGTCTGCCCTGTGCTCTCTGTCTGCAGTGTGTAACCTCCCCTGCTCTCTCTGCCTGCCCTGCTCTCTCTGCCTGCAGTGTGTAACCTCCCCTGCTCTCTCTGCCTGCCCTGCTCCCTCTGTCTGTCCTGTGCTCTCTGTCTGCAGTGTGTAACCTCCCCTGCTCTCTCTGTCTGCCCTGCTCTCTCTGCCTGCAGTGTGTAACCTCCCCTGCTCTCTCTGCCTCCCCTCCGCTCTCTGCCTGCAGTGTGTAACCTCCCCTGCTCTCTCTGCCTCCCCTGCGCTCTCTGCCTGCAGTGTGTATCCTCCTCTCTCTGCCTCCCCTGCGCTCTCTGCCTGCCCTGCTCTCTCTGCCTGCCCTGCTCTCTCTGCCTCCCCCGCCCTCTCTGCCTGCAGTGTGTAACCTCCCCTGCGTTCTCTGCCTCCCCTCCGCTCTCTGCCTGCCCTGCTCTCTCTGTCTGCCCTGCTCTCTTTGTCTGCAGTGTATAACCTCCCCTGCTCTCACTGTCTGCCCTGCTCTCTCTGTCTGCCCTGCTCTCTCTGCCTACCATGCGCTCTCTGCCTGCAGTGTGTAACCTCCCCTGCGCTCTCTGTCTGCAGTGTGTAACCTCCCCTACGCTCTCTGTCTGCCCTGCTCTCTCTGCCTCCCCTACGCTCTCTGTCTGCCCTGCTCTCTCTGCCTCCCCTCGCTCTCTGCCTGCAGTGTGTAACCTCCCCTGCGCTCTCTGTCTGCCCTGCGCTCTCTGTCTGCAGTGTGTAACCTCCCCTACGCTCTCTGTCTGCCCTGCTCTCTCTGCCTCCCCTACGCTCTCTGTCTGCCCTGCTCTCTCTGCCTCCCCTACGCTCTCTGCCTGCAGTGTGTAACCTCCCCTGCTCTCTCTGTCTGCCCTGCGCTCTCTGCCTGCTGTGTGTAACCTCCCCTGCTCTCTCTGTCTACCCTGCGCTCTCTGCCTGCCCTGCGCTCTCTGCCTGCAGTGTGTAACCTCCCCTGCTCTCTCTGTCTGCCCTGCTCTCTCTGCCTCCCCTCCGCTCTCTGCCTGCAGTGTGTATCCTCCCCTGCTCTCTCTGCCTCCCCTGCGCTCTCTGCCTGCCCCGCTCTCTTTGTCTGCAGTGTATAACCTCCCCTGCTCTCTCTGCCTGCCCTGCGCTCTCTTTGTCTGCAGTGTATAACCTCCCCTGCTCTCTCTGTCTGCCCTGCTCTCTCTGCCTCCCCTCCGCTCTCTGCCTGCAGTGTGTAACCTCCCCTGCGTTCTCTGCCTCCCCTCCGCTCTCTGCCTGCCCTGCTCTCTCTGTCTGCCCTGCGCTCTCTTTGTCTGCAGTGTATAACCTCCCCTGCTCTCTCTGTCTGCCCTGCTCTCTCTGCCTCCCCTCCGCTCTCTGCCTGCAGTGTGTAACCTCCCCTGCTCTCTCTGCCTGCCCTGCGCTCTCTGCCTGCAGTGTGTAACCTCCCCTGCTCTCTCTGTCTGCCCTGCGCTCTCTGCCTGCAGTGTGTAACCTCCCCTGCTCTCTCTGCCTGCCCTGCGCTCTCTGCCTGCAGTGTGTAACCTCCCCTGCTCTCTCTGTCTGCCCTGCGCTCTCTGCCTGCAGGGTGTAACGTCCCCTACGCTCTCTGTCTGCCCTGCGCTCTCTGTCTGCCCTGCGCTCTCTGCCTGCTGTGTGTAACCTCCCCTGCTCTCTCTGCCTGCCCTGCTCTCTCTGCCTGCAGTGTGTAACCTCCCCTGCTCTCTCTGTCTGCCCTGCTCTCTCTGACTGCCCTGCTCTCTCTGCCTGCAGTGTGTAACCTCCCCTGCTCTCTCTGCCTGCCCTGCTCTCTCTGCCTCCCATGCGCTCTCTGCCTGCCCTGCGCTCTCTGCCTGCCCTGCGCTCTCTGCCTGCAGTGTGTAACCTCCCCTGCTCTCTCTGTCTGCCCTGTGCTCTCTGCCTGCAGTGTGTAACCTCCCCTGCTCTCTCTGTCTGCCCTGCTCTCTCTGCCTGCAGTGTGTAACCTCCCCTGCTCTCTCTGTCTGCCCTGCTCTCTCTGCCTGCAGTGTGTAACCTCCCCTGCTCTCTCTGTCTGCCCTGCTCTCTCTGCCTGCAGTGTGTATCCTCCCCTGCTCTCTCTGTCTGCCCTGCTCTCTCTGTCTACCCTGCTCTCTCTGCCTGCAGTGTGTAACCTCCCCTGCTCTCTCTGTCTGCCCTGTGCTCTCTGCCTGCAGTGTGTAACCTCCCCTGCTCTCTCTGTCTGCCCTGCTCTCTCTGCCTGCAGTGTGTAACCTCCCCTGCTCTCTCTGTCTGCCCTGCTCTCTCTGTCTACCCTGCTCTCTCTGTCTGCCCTGTGCTCTCTGCCTGCAGTGTGTAACCTCCCCTGCTCTCTCTGCCTGCCCTGCTCTCTCTGTCTGCCCTGCTCTCTCTGCCTGCAGTGTGTAACCTCCCCTGCTCTCTCTGCCTGCAGTGTGTAACCTCCCCTGCTCTCTCTGTCTGCCCTGTGCTCTCTGCCTGCAGTGTGTAACCTCCCCTGGTCTCTCTGTCTGCCCTGTGCTCTCTGCCTGCAGTGTGTAACCTCCCCTGCTCTCTCTGTCTGCAGTGTGTAACCTCCCCTGCTCTCTCTGTCTGCCCTGCTCTCTCTGTCTGCAGTGTGTAACCTCCCCTGCTCTCTCTGTCTGCCCTGCGCTCTCTGCCTGCAGTGTGTAACCTCCCCTGCTCTCTCTGAAACCTCCGTTCCACAGGAGAAGCTCCTGGGCCTGACCTCCCTCCCCACCCTGGAGAAGTTTGAAGAACTGAAGAGGAGACGGGCGCAGCGGGAAGCTGAACTCTGGATGGGGAACCAGGTTGGCACCTTGATCCCGAACACATCTATTCCCCCTCGGCTCCTCCACCCCACCTTCCCATTGAACCCCTGATAACCTTTCACCCCCCTCGTTAATCGCGAATCTGTCCACCTCGGCCCTAAAGACATTCCCAGATTCCGCTCCCCCGCCTTCTGAGGAAGAGAGTTCCAGAGCTTTCCGACCCTCTGAGAGAACGAATTTCTCCTCATTTCCGTCTGAAATGGGTGACCCCCCTTATTCATACACCTTCTGGCTGTGACTGCAGCTATCCAGCTCTGAAAACTAAACTAAAACACACCCTGCAGCAAACAGCCTAAAACGACAGTAAAAAGCTGACAGACAGCCCAGCTCCACCCACTCTCTGACATCACTGCAGTAATAAACACCCATTTCTTCAAGGAACTCTCACTACAGATACTTATATACACACCCATTTATAAACACCCATTTCTTAAAGGAACTCTCACTACAGATACTTATATACACACCCATTTATAAACACCCATTTCTTAAAGGTACTCTCACATGACACCTCTCCCCAAGAAAAAAAAAACCATCAACTTCAAGATGGTTTCATTTTTCACCTTTTCACTATCCTTTAAGAAATGCACACAGTAAATATACTTTTTTGTTTCAAAAAACAACACACGTAAACAGGTATAATAATATCGTCCATTTTTCTTTCTTCCTCCAACTGAAATCCTTCTCAATTGACAGTCTCTTTGAACAAGAAGGTCTCTGCACGATCCGTCCATTTCTCTACGCCTCGGCATTTCTCTTTAAAGCCAGATACTTTAGTTCAATCTGATCACAGAGTCCCTTGTAATTCTCCAATACAGGAGCATTGGTTATCACAGCTTTCAGGCAGTCAAATGCCTGTTGAAAGTCCGCTGTCCACTGAAATTTTCAACGTTTCTTCAGCAAGATCATCTGTGGAGTAATCACACTACAAAACGTTTGCACAAATGTTCCATCCACTCATGCCAAGAAATCGCATTATTTCCCTTTGTCTCCAGGGTATTGAAAACTCCTCAATAACTGTTGGTTTCACATCCCGTGTGACCATTCGACCCTGTCCGATTGTATGGCCAAGGAAAGTGACTTGGGCTTTTCCAAATTCACTTTTAGCTCGGTTTACCACCAAACCCGCCTCCTGAAGTCGATCGAATTACTCCATCAGATGTTTTCAATGTTCTGTCCATGTCTGGCTGAAAATGACCAGATCGCCGATGTATACCGCACAATTAGGTAATCCTGAAACAACTTTGTTAGTTAACCGTTGAAATGTGGCTGGGGCGTTTTTCATGACAAATGGCATAACTTTGAATTGGTATATACCATCTGGAGTCACAAAAGCTGAAATCTCCTTCGCCCTTTCGGATAAAGGTACCTGCTAGTAACCTTTAAGTAAATCCAGTTTGGAAATAAAAACTGATTGTCCCACATTCTCAATGCAATCCTCCAAACGTGGGTTAGGATAAGAGTCCATTCTTGTAACTGCATTAACCTTTCTATAGTCCACACACAACCGTGGGGTACGGTCTGGTTTAGGTACCATCACTATGGGTGAGCTCCATTGGCTGCAACCCACTTCAATTATGCAATTTTTAAGCATATTCTCAATCTCTCTGTTAACCTGTGCCAATTTTAAAGGGTTAAATCTGTATGAATGTTGTTTGATTGGAACAGCATTTCCCACATCTACATCATGTAGAGCCATTTTAGTACTTCCCAACTTATCTCTACAAACTTGCCCATGTGATATCAATAACTCTTTCAGGTCAGTTTGTTTTTCCTCTGGAAGGTAACTCAACAATTTATCCCAATTTTTAAGAACATCCTCATTTTCCAATTTAATTTGAGGTATGTCAAATTCACAGTCATCTGGATTTGGTTTGTCACTTTGAGTTAGAATCATTAAAACCTCCTTTTTCTCTCCTTCCCTTTCAAAGTACCTTTTAAGCATATTCACATGACACACTCGGTGAGTCTTTATGTTTTTACCACATAATTCACCTCACTTAATTTCCTTTCAATCTGATACGGTCCACGAAACCTAGCTTTTAAAGGTTCACCTACCACTGGTAACAACACTAAAACTTTATCTCCACTGGCAAAACTACGAACTTTGGATTTCTTGTCCGCTTAATCAATTTAAGTGGTCCTCTTACCTCATGACCAAAAATTAGTTCAAAAGGACTAAATTTGGTTGATTCATTAGGTGCATCCCTAATTGCAAACAGTACGAATGGAATTCCTTTATCCCAATCCTCTGGATAATCTTGACAATAAGCCCTCAACATTGTCTTTAATGTCTGATGCCACCGTTCTAACGCTCCCTGCGATTCTGGATGGTACACAGTTGATTTAAATTGTTTTATTCCTAAGCTATCCATAACTTCTTTGAACAACCTTGAGGTAAAATTTGATCCTTGATCCGATTGTATTTCTGTGAGTAGTCCATAACTCGTAAAGAATTTATGTAACTCCTCCACAATCCTTTTAGCTGTAATATTACGCACTGGAATGGCCTCTGGAAACCTAGTGTAGACACCCATTATAGTCAAAAGATATTGATTCCCACTTTTGTTTTAGGAAGCGGTCCTACGCAATCAATTAGGACCCTTGTAAAAGGCTCCTCAAATGCTGGAATGGGTACTAAGGGCGCTGGTTTTATCACTGCTCGAGGTTTCCCTATCACTTGACATGTATGACATGATTGACAAAGTTTAACTACATCTTTATGTAGTCCAGGCCAATAAAAATGTTTTTGTATTTTAGCTTGAGTTTTCCTTATTCTCAAATGACCTCCCACTGGTACCTCATGTGCAACTCGCAACACCTCCTTTCTATACCCTACCGGCAATACTACTTGATGAACTTCTGCCCACTTTTCATCCGCCTGCATATGTACAGGTCTCCATTTTCTCATCAAGACATCACTTTTACGGTAATAACACTCTGGTATACACTCAGATTCCTCTTCCGTGTATGCTTTCTGATACATCCGTTTTATTTCTATATCTCTTTGTTGTAACTCCGCCAATTTTCGTGAACTAAAAATATCCGCCTCATCCTACACCTGTTCTTGTTCTTTTTCAACCATCTGATCAAAAATCGTTTCTGATAATTGCACTTCAACTTCATCTTCACTCTTTGATTTCTCATCTTGTCTTAACCTGTGACTTTGCGACCTTGTTACTACACAATCCAGACAAATCCCAGGATATTCGTCCTTCAACACTTCAGTTGTCTGATTTTCCACTGGCTTATCAGTAGGCATCACTCCCACCTGTGATCCAGCTATATCATCACCCAACATAAACTGTATTCCTGGACAAGATAGTTTATCTATTACTCCTACTACCACTTCACCATTCTTCACTGGACTTTCCAACTTTACTTTATATAATGGAACGCTACTCCTCTCACCCTGAATTCCACACATTACCCCTTTTTCTGGCAATATTATTCCCAAACTACATAACTCCTCATCTCTTACCATTAAAGATTGACTAACTCCTGTATCTCTTAAAATTGTGACTTCTTTACCTGCTCCTCCTGATACACATGAGTAAACTTTACCCACACAAGTAAATTCTTTAAAGAGATCTGGCACCTTCTTATCAATCACCTCTTGATCAGGCTATGCAATCTTTTGCACCTCCTTCGCTTCACTTGGGCTTTCCTTTACCACTTTAACAAACCCCACTGTCTTAACCTGTTTTACCACATCAGCCTTCCCAGCGCTTTTCTTCAACCACCAACACTGTGACTTTACATGGCCTCGTTTATTACAGTGAAAGCATTTGAAATTTGTCATTTCTTTTCCACCCTCCTGGGTTTCTTTTTCAATCTGAGATACACTCTCCTTATTATCTCCCATCAGATCACCTTTACCTTTACCACTTGAGTATTTCTCATGTCCCCAGTTTCTATCCCTCACCGGCTGAAACTGATGTCAGAAACCAAGCTTTGATTTATGAACTAATTCATAATCATCTGCCATTTCCGCTGCTAATCTCGCAGTTTTAACCCTCTGCTCTTCCACATGAGTTCTCACTACGTCAAGAATTGAACTTGTAAACTCCTCCAAAAGTATAATTTCTCTGAGAGCTTCATACGTTTGATCTATTTTCAAAGCCCTTATCCACCTATCAAAATTTCTCTGTTTGATCCTTTCAAACTCCATGTCTGTTTGACCAAATTCTTTCCTTCAATTTCTAAACCTTTGTCTGTAGGCTTCAGGCACTAGTTCATAAGCACCTAAGATGGATTTTTTCACCTCCTCATACGTCTCAGATACCTCCTCCGGTAGTGATGCAAACACTTCACTAGCTCTACCTACCAGCTTTGTTTGAATCAGTAATACCCACATGTCTTGTGGCCATTTCATTTGTTTAGCCACCTTCTCAAATGAAATGAAAAAGGCTTCTACCTCCTTCTCATCAAACCTTGGCAGTGCTTGGACATATTTAAATATATCCCCACCAAACCTTCGACTTTGACGCTCTTTCTCACTACCTTCATCACTATCATCCAACTGTACGTTTCCCTTTACGTCTGCCAATTTTAACTGACTGTCATGTTTCATGGCCATTTTCTGAAGTTCAAAATCTCTCTATCTTTTTCCCTGATCTGTATCTCCCTTTCTCTTTCTTTTTGGTCTGCTAGGGCTATTCTTTCTGTTTTCCTTTCTTCTCTCTCTTTTTCCCCTCTCTCTCTTTCGTATTCAAGCTGCTTTAATTCTTTCTCATGTTCCATTTGTTTAATTTGTAACTGAATTTTTGCCATTTTCAATGAGTCAAACTCTATCTCAGGCAACTTTAAAAACTTCAGAGCCTCTGAAAGAACCATTGTCCACAACACACTCCCCACTTTAACTAAAATACCACACCTGAAAAGCACCCACAATATGCTCATCCTCACTGTCTTTAAGTTCACTAAGCCAATCCAATAGATCGACTTTTATCCCCCCCGAGCCCCCAATTTGTTATAGGCCAGGGTTTGGAGAACCCCAAAGTGTATCATTGAGTTCACCTGACCCACAACTTATGATATATTGTGGTACGGGGAGCACACGGCCCACTCTACAGGTGTGGGACAGCAGAAATGGAATAAAGCAAAACAATGTTTATTCTATGAACTCAAGTTTTAAAACATACAGTGAATATCTTAGCAACCATCAATTCAAATACAACCCCCAAAGAATACAACACTAAATAATTCTTACTTTTCTTTTAACATCCATAAGACTTAAAACAAAACCTTTCAACAGAAGCTCATCAGGTTAAAGTCACCTGCTGTTATTAGTTTTAAATCACCAGGATCGATTTACAGTCTTTAGATTACAGACAGAGATTCATACACCTTCTGGCTGTGACTGCAGCTATCCAGCTCTGAAAATGAAACTAAAACATACCCTGCAGCAAACAGCCTAAAACGAAAGTAAGAAACTAACAGACAGCCCAGCTCCACCCACTCTCTGACATCACTGCAGTAATAAGCTCTCGGCTATTTACCAATGTTGCTGTTTGTGGGATCTTCCTGTGCTCAAATTGGCATTCCCCTACATTAGAACCGTTGCTTCATTACAAAAACAACATTTATAAATCTCCCTCCTCGCCTCCCTGACATGTTGGAAGCTTATTTTTTGTTTCCTTTTGTACCTTCAGGTTCGGGATCGGGCGCCCTCGCCGCAGGCCCTGCCTCGAGCGGAGGCCGTTATCCGTGACAGCGGCTGGCTGGCCTCCTCCTGCTCGTTCGCTGAGCAGCTGGACGACCCACTGCTGGAGCAGATTGCCAACATCCAGTCCTTCCTCGCCCAGGCGCGGGAGGCTGGGAGGGTCAGCGAGGCCCGCACCCTGCAGGAGAACCTGCGGCAGCTGGAGGCGGAGTGGGACGCGCGGGAGAAGCAGAAAGCGGAGAGCGGGCCCCCCGGGGCCGGGTCCGAGCCCGACCCTCGGCCGGGCCCCACCGTCAACGGTGCTGCGAGCTCAGCCTCGGGGCTCAACCCCTTTGAGGGCCGAGGTGAGGAAGTCAATCCTTTCCTGGAGGGCGGGGAGGAGGAGGGAGGGGGCCTCGAGGGCCATGCCTCCACCAATCCCTTCGAGGAGGACCGGCCGCCCTCTGAAGGACTCAACCCCTTCGAGTGTGAGGAGGAGGAGGAGCAGGAGGAGGAGGAGATCGAGGAAGAGTTGCTGCAGCAACAGATCGACAACATCAAGGCCTATGTCTTTGACGCCAAGCAGGCCGGACGGATGGACGAAGTGGCCAGCCTGCTGGACAATCTTGCCGAGCTGAGGCGGGCCTTGGAGGCCACAAGGGCCAGGCATCAAGCACTTTAACCCCCCCCCAATCGATCAAACTATACACCATTCAAACCCCCGCCCCCCCCGACAGAATTCTCCTCACACTGAAGGGCAGCTGGGCTTATTGACTGCCAGAGGCAGCACAAGCAGGAATCGTACTTCCACCTCGCTCACTGACCAACAGAATGATATGTGACCAGGAGTGGGTGACCCTCAAAACGAGGGTGCGGCGGTCTCACTCTTTCTCTCTCCCCCTTTTGCTCCGACTCGCTTTCTCTCTCCTATCTCTCTCAATCTTTCTCTCCATCTCTTTTGCTCTGACTCTCTTTCGCTCGGGCTCTCTTTCTCTCTCCCTTTTGCTCTCTCTTTCGCTCTCTCTTTCACTCCCTCTCTCCTTCACTCTCACTCTTTCGCTCTCTCTCTTTCACTCTCTCTTTCTCTGTCTCTTTCGCTCTCTTTCACTCTTTTTCGCTCTCTTTCGCCCTCTCGCTCTTTCACCCTCTCTCGCTCTTTCGCCCTCTCTCGCTCTTTCGCCCTCTCTCGCTCTTTCGCTCTCTCTCTTTCGCTCTCTCTCTTTCGCTTTCTCTTTCACTCCCTCTCTTTCGCTCCCTCTCTTTCGCTCCCTCTCTTTCGCTCCCTCTCTTTGCTCTCTTTCTCTGTCTCTTTTGCTCTCTCTCTCTCTCTGTCTCTTTCTCTCTCTCTCTCTGTCTCTCTCCCCCAGGTGTTGGCCTGGGTGAGGTAATGTCATGGTGCAGGGAGAGGGGGTGGGGAGTTGAGTGCCTCATTCACCCACTCGAGTCTTTTTGGAACCTGTCCCTCTGTGCTGGACATTATTTTTGTCAAATCCTGTTGACAGGAACATAATCTCTCAGTGCGACACTATTGTGAAAGGTAACGGGCAAGGTTTATACTACGGCACAGAGACCTTGCAGCACCTTCTAAGAAACACACTAATACCCCCCTCCCTCCAGACTCGGCCATCCTCTGACTTTTACCCCCCCATCCAGAAATACTCGTAGCGCTGTCTCACTTTGACTGTCTGTCTGACTCCCTGTCTCTCTGTCCGACTCTCTCTGTCTGTCCCATTCTCTCTGCCTGTCTGACTCTGACTGTCTGACACTCTCTCTCTGTCTGTCCGACTCTCTCTCTCTGTCTGTCCGACTCTCTCTCTCTGTCTGTCCGGCTCTCTCTCTCTGTCTGTCCGACTCTCTCTGTCTGTCTGACTCTCTCTGTCCGACTCTCTCTCTCTGTCTGTCTGACTCTCTCTGTCTGTCTGACTCTCTCTGTCTGTCTGACTCTCTCTGTCTGTCTGACTCTCTCTGTCTGTCTGACTCTCTCTTTCTGTCTGACTCTCTCTGTCTGTGTCTGACTCTCTCTGTCTGCCTGACTCTCTGTCTGTCTGACTCTCTCTGTCTGTCTGACTCTCTCTGTCTGTCTGACTCTCTCTGTCTGTCTGACTCTCTCTGTCCGACTCTCTCTCTCTGTCTGTCCGACTCTCTCTGTCTGTCTGACTCTCTCTGTCCGACTCTCTCTCTCTGTCTGTCTGACTCTCTCTTTCTGTCTGACTCTCTCTGTCTGCCTGACTCTCTCTGTCTGCCTGACTCTCTGTCAGTCTGACTCTCTCTGTCTGTGTCTGACTCTCTGTCTGACTCTTTCTGTGTGTCTCTCTCCCCATCTCTCTCTCTGTCCCCATGTGTGTGTGTGTCTCTCTCTGCCCTCATCTCTCTCTCTCTCTGTCCCCGTCTCTCTCTCTCTCTCTCTCTGTCCCAATCTCTCTCTCTCTCTCTTTCTCTCTCTGGCCCAGTCTCTGTCTCTGCCGTCTCTTTGTCCCCCTCACACTCTTATACGTGTGTGTGAGAGGGAGAGTGTGTGTTGTGTGAGTGCCTCTGTCTGTCTCGCTCGCTCTCTTTTTCAGCTTCCATGTTGGATGTTCCACATTCTCGGTGCCAATACTGCTCTGCACATCCCCTCGGGACCAACACTGGGACCGAACCTGTTGTTCGCAGTCGGTGGCGGGGGGCGGGGGGGGGGGGCGAGGTGGTGGGTGCGGTTTTACATGCCAAAGGTGCTATGGCAATGATCTGCAAGCAGTGACTGCCAGGGAGGCAGACTTGTATATACAATAACTGTGTAAAATGTACTGACTCACTAATCACCATCACAATTACGTTCTCGCAATTAAAACCCAACTGCAAGTGTCGTGTCTGTGTTTTCTTTCTGTCTGTCTGGCTGAACAGACGTCTGACCTCGATCTGGCCAGTGCAGTCTGCTCAGAGGACACATTGCCCTGGGCGACGAGCTCCCTCACTCCCATTCGCACGCTCTCTGCTGGACACAGGAGAGCGGGACAGCACATTCCAAATGCAATCAGACACCAGCAGCAAGTCACAGATACACTCAGAATATCCTCCCACTCTGCAATCGGCAGATTTGATCAGGGCCGATTCCTACACTGTCCCCATCAAACACTCCCAGGACAGGCACAGCACGGGGTTAGATATAGAGTAAAGCTACCTCTACACTGTCCCCATCAAACACTCCCAGGACAGGTACAGCACGGGGTTAGATACAGAGTAAAGCTCCCTCTACACTGTCCCCATCAAACACTCCCAGGACAGGTACAGCACGGGGTTAGATACAGAGTAAAGCTCCCTCTACACTGTCCCCAACAAACACTCCCAGGACAGGTACAGCACGGGGTTAGATACAGAGTAAAGCTCCCTCTAAACTGTCCCCATTACACACTCCCTGGACAGGTACAGCACGGGGTTAGATACAGGGTAAAGCTCCCTCTACACTGCATCAAACACTCCCAGGACAGGTACAGCATGGGGTTAGATACAAAGTAAAGCTCCGTCTACACTGTCCCCATCAAACAATCCTTGGACAGGTACAGCACGGGGTTAGATACAGAGTAAAGCTCCCTCTAAACTGTCCCCATCAAAGACTCCCAGGACTGGTACAGCACGGGTTTCGATACAGAGTAAACCTCCGTCTACAGAGTCCCCATCAAACACTCCCAGGACAGGTACAGCACGGGGTTAGATACAGAGTAAAGCTCCCTCTCAACTGTCCCCATCAAACACTCCCAGGACGGGTACAGCACGGGGTTAGATACAGAGTAAAGCTCCCTCTACACTGTCCCAATTACACACTCCCAGGACAGGTACAGCACGGGGTTAGATACAGAGTAAAGCTCCCTCTACACTGCATCAAACACTCCCAGGACAGGTACAGCGGGGGTTAGATACAAAGTAAAGCTCCGTCTACACTGTCCCCATCAAACAATCCTTGGACAGGTACAGCACGGGGTTAGATACAGAGTAAAGCTCCCTCTAAACTGTCCCCATCAAAGACTCCCAGGACTGGTACAGCACGGGGTTAGATACAGAGTAAAGCTCCCTCTAAACTGTCCCCATCAAACACTCCCAGGACAGGTACAGCACGGCGTTAGATACAGAGTAAAGCTCCCTCTACACTGTCCCCATCAAACACTCCCAGGACAGGTACAGCACGGGGTTAGATACAGAGTAAACCTCCCTCTACACTGTCCCCATCAAACACTCCCAGGACAGGTACAGCACGGGGTTAGATACAGAGTAAAGCTCCCTCGACACTGTCCCCATCAAACACTCCCAGGACAGGTACAGCACGGGGTTAGATTCAGAGAAAAGCTCCCTCTACACTGTCCCCATCAAACACTCCCAGGACAGGTACAGCACGGGGTTAGATACAGAGTAAAGCTCCCTCTACACTGTCCCCATCAAACACTCCCAGGGCAGGTACAGCACGGGGTTAGATACAGAGTAAACCTCCGTCTACACTGTCCCCATCAAACACTCCCAGGACAGGTACAGCACGGGGTTAGATACAGAGTAAAGCTCCCTCTAAACTGTCACCATCAAAGACTCCCAGGACTGGCACAGCACGGGGTTAGATACAGAGTAAAGCTCCCTCTACACTGTCCCCATCAAACACTCCCAGGACAGGTACAGCACGGGGTTAGATACAGAGTAAAGCTCCCTCGACACTGTCCCCATCAAACACTCCCAGGACAGGTACAGCACGGGGTTAGATTCAGAGTAAAGCTCCCTCTACACTGTCCCCATCAAACACTCCCAGGACAGGTACAGCACGGGGTTAGATACAGAGTAAAGCTCCCTCTACACTGTCCCCATCAAACACTCCCAGGACAGGTACAGCACGGGGTTAGATATGGAGTAAAGCTCCCTCTGCACTGTCCCCATCAAACACTCCCAGGACAGGTAGAGCACGGGGTTAGATACAGATTAATGCTGATGGAGTGTGTACTGTCGGAGGGTCAGTGCTGAATGAGCACCGCGCTGACGGAGGGTTAACCCCAGGTGTCCGTCTGGGCTGGATTTCAACGATCCTGAGTCCGGTGCTGCAAGATGAATGCTGGACTGATGTAGCTTTTCTCCGCAATGCTGAAAAGCGCGTTCCACCACCGATATCAGTGGCCGTCGCATCACTGATTCATGGGATCCTGCTGTGTGTATACCGGCTCCCAGGTGCCTGTGGATCGAGAATATAGAAAATAACCTGCAGGCTCACCTGGTTGAGCCAGAGACACTGGTCACGCTGCGGAGAGCCCCGAACTCCCAAGAACCCCGAGCTGGATTCATCAAGGCACAGGTAGAGTCCGCCGAATTTTAATCCGCTTTGTGTATGATTTATTCCGTTGATTTTAAAACTTTGCAGTGCAGCTGGCAGGGAGGACCGACAACCTTAGATTGTCAGAAGTCAGAGAGGCTCCTTAGCCTCTGCCCCTCACACAGAGAGAGAGAGAGAGAGAGAGCTGTGATATTTATGGTTGCAGCAACTGTAATTGAGGGATTGGGAAGGGAGAGTCTTGCTTTAAGGGGAGGGGCTTGTGGGGGGGGTCATCGATTGAACCCGGAAGGAGTGGATCAGCTGATGTAGAAAAAGAAACAACAGAGAAAGCAGGTGAGAGACACTCGGAGAGAGGGAGACAGAGACAGAGACAGACACAGCCTCCCCGAACAGGCGCCGGAATGTGGCGAACGGTAACTTCATTTGAAGCCTACTTATGACAATCAGCAATTTTCATTTCACAGAGAGGCATGGCACGTAGCACAGTGGTTAGCACTGTTGCTTCACCGCTCCAGGGTCCCAGGTTCGATTCCCGGCTTGGGTCACTGTCTGTGCGGAGTCTGCACGTTCTCCCCGTGTCTGCGTGGGTTTCCTCCGGGTGCTCCGGTTTCCTCCCACAAGTCCCGAAAGACGTGCTGTTAGGTAATTTGGACATTTTGAATTCTCCCTCTGTGTACCAGAACAGGCGCCGGAATGTGGCGACTAGGGGCTTTTCACAGTAACTTCATTGCAGTGTGAATGTAAGCCTACTTGTGACAATAAAGGTTATTATTAAGAGACAGACAGAGCGAGAGAGACGAGCGAGAGACACACAGACAGCGAGAGAGACACAGATAGCGAGAGAGGCACACAGACAGGGAGAGAGAGAGACACGGGGAGAGAGACACCTAGCGGGAGAGACACAGACCGAGGGAGAGAGACACAGATAGTGAGAGAGACAGAGCGAGAGAGACACACAGACGGGGAGAGAGACAGACACAGCGAGAGAGAGAGAGACACAGCGGGAAAGACACACAGACAGCGAGAGACACAGACAGAGGGAGAGACAGACAGAGCGAGAGATGGAGACAGACCGAGGGAGAGACAGACAGCGAGCGACACAGAATGAAAGAGAGAGACACACACACACACACACACCCAGGCAGATAGAGAGAGAGAGAGAGATGCAGAGACAGAGGAAGGAAGAAAGAAACGGAGACACACACCGGCGGAGAGCGAGAGAATGACACGGGGAGAGAGGAGAAAGGAGAGATGGAAGGGGCACAGAGAAGGACGGGGAGGGAGACTAGGAAGAAAAGAGGCATCGAAAAAGCTTATGTATGAGGGGGGGAGGAATAGGAATGGAGAGAGTGGGTCCTCCTCTCCCCTCCCCCCCCACCATCCCCCCCTCCCCAACATCCCCCTCCCCAACATCCCCCTCCCCAACATCCCCCTCCCCCAACATCCCCCTCCCCCAACATCCCCCTCCCCCGCCACCCCCCTCCCCTCCCCCAACATCCCCCTACCCCCCACCACCCCCCTCCCCCCCACCGTTCCCCCTCCCTCCCGACCATTCCCCCTCCCCCCCACCATTTCCCTCCCCCCACCATCCCCCTCCCCACCATGCCCCTCCCCACCATCCCCCTCTCTCCCACCATGCCCCTCCCCACCATCCCCCTCCCCAACTTTCCCCTGCCCCCAACATCCCCCTCCCCCACCATCCCCCTCCCTCACCATCCCCCTCCCCCACCATCCCCCTCCCCCACCATCCCCCTCCCCCATCATCCCCTCCCCCATCATCCCCCTCCCCCACCATCCCCGTCCCCCCACCATCCCCGTCCCCCCACCATCCCCGTCCCCCCACCATCCCCGTCCCCCCACCATCCCCGTCCCCCCACCATCCCCCTCCCCCACCATCCCCGTCCCCCCACCATCCCCCTCCCCCACCATCCCCCTCCCCCACCATCCCCCTCCCCCCCACCATCCCCCTCCCCCCACCATCCCCCTCCCCCACCATCCCCCTCCCCCCACCATCCCCCTCCCCCCACCATCCCCCTCCCCCCACCATCCCCCTCCCCCCACCATCCCCCTCCCCCCACCATCCCCCTCCCCCCACCATTCCTCTCCCCCCAACATCCCCCTCCCCCCAACATCCCCCTCCCCCCAACATCCCCCTGCCCCCAACATCCCCCTGCCCCCAACATCCCCCTCCCCCAACATCCCCCTCCCCCCAACATTCCCCTGCCCCCAACATCCCCTGCCCCCAACATCCCCCTCCCCAACATCCCCCTCCCCCACCACCCCCTCCCCCACCACCTCTGTCCCCCACCATCCCCCTCCCCCACCACCTCCGTCCCCCACCATCCCCCTCCCCCACCATCCCCCTCCCCCACCATCCCCCTCCTCCCAACATCCCCCTCCTCCCAACATCCCTCTCTTCCCAACATCCCCCTCTTCCCAACATCCCCCTCTTCCCAACATCCCCCTCTTCCCAACATCCCCCTCCTCCCAACATCCCCCTCCTCCCAACATCCCCCTCCTCCCAACATCCCCCTCCTCCCAACATCCCCCTCCTCCCAACATCCCCCTCCTCCCAACATCCCCCTCCTCCCAACATCCCCCTCCTCCCAACATCCCCCTCCCCCCAACATCCCCCTCCCCCAACATCCCCTCCCCCAACATCCCCTCCCCAACATCCCCCTCCCCCAACATCCCCCTCCCCCAACACCCCCCTCCCCCAACACCCCCCTCCCCCACCATCCCCCTCCCCCCAACACCCCCCTCCCCCACCATCCCCCTCCCCCACCATCCCCCTCCCCCACCCCCCCTCCCCCCCCAACATTCCCCTGCCCCCCCAACATTCCCCTGCCCCCCAACATTCCCCTCCCCCAACATCCCCCTACCCCCTCCTCCCCCCCACCGTTCCCCCTCCCCCCCGACCATTCCCCCTCCCCCCCGACCATTCCCCCTCCCCCCACCATTTCCCTCCCCCCACCATCCCCCTCCCCACCATCCCCCTCTCCCCCACCATGCCCCTCCCCACCATCCCCCTCCCCAACTTTCCCCTGCCCCCAACATCCCCCTCCCCCACCATCCCCCTCCCCCCACCATCCCCCTCCCCCCCCAACATCCCCCTCCCCCCAACATCCCCCTCCCCCCAAACATCCCCCTCCCCCCAACATCCCCCTCCCCCCAACATCCCCCTCTCCCCAAACATCCCCCTCCCCCCAACATCCCCCTCCCCCCAACATCCCCCTCCCCCCAACATCCCCCTCCCCCCCAACATCCCCCTCCCCCCAACATCCCCCTCCCCCAACATCCCCCTCCCCCCAACATCCCCCTCCCCCCAACATCCCCCTCCCCCCACCACCCCCTCTCCCCACCACCCCCCTCCCCACCACCCCCCTCCCCACCACCCCCCTCCCCCACCACCTCCCTCCCCTACCACCTCCCTCCCCCACCATCCCCCTCCCCCACCATCCCCCTCCCCCACCATCCCCCTCCCCCCGCCACCCCCTCCCCCCGCCACCCCCTCCCCCCCCATCCCCCTCCCCCACCATCCCCCTCCCCCACCATCCCCCTCCCCCACCATCCCCCTCCCCCACCATCCCCCTCCCCCACCATCCCCCTCCCCCACCATCCCCCTCCCCCCCACCATCCCCCCTCCCCCCCACCATCCCCCTCCCCCCCACCATCCCCCTCCCCCCCACCATCCCCCTCCCCCCCACCATCCCCCTCCCCCCCACCATCCCCCTCCCCCCCACCATCCCCCTCCCCCCCACCATCCCCCTCCCCCCCACCATCCCCCTCCCCCCCACCATCCCCCTCCCCCACCAGCCCCCTCCCCCACCATCCCCCTCCCCCACCATCCCCCTCCCCCACCATCCCCCTCCCCCACCATCCCCCTCCCCCACCATCCCCCTCCCCCACCATCCCCCTCCCCAACATTCCCCCGCCCCCAACATTCCCCCTCCCCCAACATTCCCCCGCCCCCAACATTCCCCCGCCCCCAACATTCCCCCGCCCCCAACATCCCCTGCCCCCAACATCCCCCTCCCCCAACATCCCCCTCCCCCACCACCCCCTCCCCCCACCACCTCTGTCCCCCACCATCCCTGTCCCCCACCATCCCCCTCCCCCACCACCTCCGTCCCCCACCATCCCCCTCCCCCACCATCCCCCTCCCCCACCATCCCCCTCCTCCCAACATCCCCCTCCTCCCAACATCCCCCTCCTCCCAACATCCCCCTCCTCCCAACATCCCCCTCCTCCCAACATCCCCCTCCCCCAACATCCCCCTCCCCCAACATCCCCCTCCCCAACATCCCCCTCCCCAACATCCCCCTCCCCAACATCCCCCTCCCCCAACATCCCCCTCCCCCAACATCCCCCTCCCCCAACATCCCCCTCCCCCACCATCCCCCTCCCCCACCATCCCCCTCCCCCACCATCCCCCTCCCCCACCATCCCCCTCCCCCACCACCCCCCTCCCCCAACATCCCCCTCCCCCACCATCCCCCTCCCCCACCACCCCCCTCCCCCACCACCCCCCTCCCCCACCCCCCCCTCCTCCCCCAACATTCCCCTGCCCCCCCAACATTCCCCTGCCCCCCCAACATTCCCCTGCCCCCCAAACATTCCCCTGCCCCCCAACATTCCCCTCCCCCAACATTCCCCTCCCCCAACATCCCCCTCCCCCAACATCCCCCTCCCCCAACATCCCCCTACCCCCCCACCACCCCCTCTCCCCCCACCGTTCCCCCTCCCCCCGACCATTCCCCCTCCCCCCGACCATTCCCCCTCCCCCCCACCATTTCCCTCCCCCCACCATCCCCCTCCCCAACATCCCCCTCTCCCCCACCATCCCCCTCCCCACCATCCCCCTCTCCCCCACCATGCCCCTCCCCACCATCCCCCTCCCCAACTTTCCCCTGCCCCCAACATCCCCCTCCCCCACCATCCCCCTCCCCCACCATCCCCCTCCCCCACCATCCCCCTCCCCCACCATCCCCCTCCCCCACCATCCCCCTCCCCCACCATCCCCCTCCCCCACCATCCCCCTCCCCACCATCCCCCTCCCCATCATCCCCTCCCCCATTATCCCCCTCCCCATTATCCCCCTCCCCACCATCCCCCTCCCCCACCATCCCCCTCCCCCCACCATCCCCCTCCCCCCACCATCCCCCTCCCCCCACCATCCCCCTCCCCCCCACCATCCCCCTCCCCCCAACATCCCCTCCCCCCAACATCCCCCTCCCCCCAACATCCCCCTCCCCCCAACATCCCCCTCCCCCCAACATCCCCCTCCCCCCAACAT
The DNA here is from genome assembly GCF_047496885.1 of Scyliorhinus torazame. NCBI lineage: Eukaryota > Metazoa > Chordata > Chondrichthyes > Carcharhiniformes > Scyliorhinidae > Scyliorhinus > Scyliorhinus torazame. The sequence continues at coordinate 1,056 of NW_027309396.1, read as the reverse complement.
CCCCCTCCCCCCAACATCCCCTCCCCCCAACATCCCCCTCCCCCCAACATCCCCCTCCCCCCAACATCCCCCTCCCCCAACATCCCCCTCCCCCCACCATCCCCCTCCCCCCCAACATCCCCCTCCCCCAACATCCCCCTCCCCCCACCAGCCCCCTCCCCCCCACCAGCCCCCTCCCCCCACCATCCCCCTCCCCCCACCATCCCCTCCCCCCACCATCCCCCTCCCCCACCATCCCCCTCCCCCACCATCCCCCTCCCCCACCATCCCCCTCCCCCACCATCCCCCTCCCCCAACATCCCCTCCCCCAACATCCCCTCGCCCCAACATCCCCCTCCCCCCAACATCCCCCTCCCCCCAACATCCCCCTCCCCCAACATCCCCCTCCCCCCACCATCCCCCTGCCCCCAACATCCCCCTGCCCCCAACATCCCCCTGCCCCCAACATCCCCCTGCCCCCAACATCCCCCTGCCCCCAACATCCCCCCTGCCCCCAACATCCCCCTCCCCCAACATCCCCCTGCCCCCAACATTCCCTGCCCCCAACATTCCCCTGCCCCCAACATCCCCTGCCCCCAACATCCCCTCCCCAACATCCCCCTCCCCAACATCCCCTCCCCACCACCCCCTCCCCCACCATCCCCCTCCCCACCACCTCCGTCCCCCACCATCCCCTCCCCACCATCCCTCCTCCCAACATCCCCCTCCTCCCAACATCCCCCTCCTCCCAACATCCCCCTCCTCCCAACATCCCCCTCCTCCCAACATCCCCCCTCCTCCCAACATCCCCCTCCTCCCAACATCCCCCTCCTCCCAACATCCCCCTCCTCCCCAACATCCCCCTCCTCCCAACATCCCCCTCCTCCCAACATCCCCCTCCTCCCAACATCCCCCTCCTCCCAACATCCCCCTCCTCCCAACATCCCCCTCCTCCCAACATCCCCCTCCTCCCAACATCCCCCTCCTCCCAACATCCCCCTCCTCCCAACATCCCCCTCCTCCCAACATCCCCCTCCCCCAACATCCCCCTCCCCAACATCCCCCTCCCCAACATCC
>NW_027309395.1:12500-36369 GCF_047496885.1 Scyliorhinus torazame | reverse complement strand
TTGCCCACAGGAAGAACAGAAAACCATGAAGACCAAAATGAGGGAGAAAGTCCGCCCCAAGATGGGTAAAATTGACATTGACTATCAGAAGCTGCATGATGCCTTCTTCAAGTGGCAAACCAAACCCAAACTGACCATTCACGGAGACCTGTACTATGAGGTAACAAGCGATGGGTCAAAGTGCGCGCTCTGCTGTTATTGTCTTGGGGAGGGGGTGGGTCCTGGGCTGTAACTGGAGCCTCAAGAATCCAGATCGATCCCTGGCCTGTGCTGACTCATCTTCGGGGTCAGGGTGGGAGAGGCAGTTAATTACCTGCGTTCCTCAGCCCTGTCCATTATCCTCGGCAAATGTTGGAGCGCCGCACTAGGGGAGGGTCAGTGCTGAGGGAGTGCTGCACGGTCAGAGGTTCAGTACTGAGGGAGTGGTGCACTGTCAGAGGGTCAGTACTGAGGGAGCGCCGCACTGTCAGAGGGTCAGTACTGAGGGAGCGCTGCACTGTCAGAGGGTCAGTACTGAGGGAGCGCTGCACTGTCAGAGGGTCAGTACTGAGGGAGTGCCACACTGTCAGAGGGTCAGTACTGGGGAGTGCCGCACTGTCAAGAGGGTCAGTACTGAGGGAGCGCTGCCCTGTCAGAGGGTCAGTACTGAGGGAGTGCCGCACTGTCAGAGGGTCAGTACTGGGGAGCGCCGCACTGTCAGAGGGTCAGTACTGAGGGAGTGCTGCACTGTCAGAGGGTCAGTACTGAGGGAGTGCTGCACTGTCAGAGGGTCAGTACTGAGGGAGTGCTGCACTGTTAGAGGGTCAGTACTGAGGGAGTGCTGCACTGTCAGAGGGTCAGTACTGAGGGAGTGCTGCACTGTCAGAGGGTCAGTACTGAGGGAGCGCCGCACTGTCAGAGGGTCAGTACTGAGGGAGTGCCGCACTGTCAGAGGGTCAGTACTGAGGGAGTGCCGCACTGTCAGAGGATCAGTACTGAGGGAGCGCCGCACTGTCAGAGGATCAGTACTGAGGGAGCGCCGCACTGTCAGAGGGTCAGTACTGAGGGAGTGCTGCACTGTCTTGGGACCAATATTCATCCCTCAACAATCAATCAGAACAGATCTTTAAAATTCACTTTTGGAATGTGAGCCCTTCTGGGTGGGTCAGTCCGTATTGCCCATCGCCAACTGTCCTGGGGGGAGTCGTCCTGCTTGAACCGCTGCCCTGAATGCAGTGTAGGTACACCCACCGTGCTGTTCGGGAGGGTCTTCCATGTCCGTGCCGTGTGTGGGCTGTTGCTGTGTGTAAACGAGCTGGCTGGTTTCCTGCGTGACAGGGGGCTGTACTTCAGAAACGTCCTTCGCACTGTGAAAGGCTTTGGGACTCCCTGACGTGGGGAGAGGTGCTGGCTCCTGGACATTCCCGTTGGCTGTGGCGTGTCGGTCCGGAAGCTGGGTGGGTGAGGAAGTGACACTGTTACCTGATAAAGATATTGCTCTCTGCTGTCAGGCTGTAATCTAATCTCCTCCAGTGCCAGAGATAAATGTTGTGAAAGTGTTTGTAACCTAGATCCCCGCACAATGGATCTCTCTCTAATTGCATTACAGCCGCCTAATTGCTGGCTGCTAATCAGTCTATTGCAGGGTTCCTGCTCCTCGCTGAACACCACTTACAGCTGCCCCGAGACACCGGCTGCAGATTCCCCAGGCTCTCTCCCTGCGTCCGTTCAGTCACCGGTTGCAAACGATATTAAAATCGTCCAACGTTTGACATGAAAGTTAACTCTTTAATGCCCCCTGAATCAGGGCAATTGGGATGACAAATGCTGGCCTGCCAGGCACCACCCACATCCCGGCAATGAATATTTAAATGATTGGGCAAGTGGCAGGGTCTCGGTGAGGAAGCTCTTCGAGTCACGTCAGGATGGGGCTGCCGGCCATTCCAGAGCAATTCACCAAGGGGCCTGGGACCTCTCGCTGTGTCAGCCGCAGCCCTCCCAAACCCTCTCCTCGTCCCGTTCTCCCTTCACCCACCCACCTACACGTCCTCCCACTCCTCCAGCCCCTACACCCCTCCCTATCTCTGTAACCTCCTCCAGCCCCTACACCCCTCCCTATCTCTGTAACCTCCTCCAGCCCCTACAACCCTCCCTATCTCTGTAACCTCCTCCAGCCCCTACAACCCTCCCTATCTCTAACCTCCTCCAGCCCCTACAATCCTCCCTATCTCTGTAACCACCTCCAGCCCCTACACCCCTCCCTATCTCTGTAACCTCCTCCAGACCCTACAACCCTCCCTATCTCTGTAACCTCCTCCAGTCCCTACAACCCTCCCTATCTCTGTAACCACCTCCAGCCCCTACACCCCTCCCTATCTCTGTAACCTCCTCCAGACCCTACACCCCCTCCCTATCTCTGTAACCTCCTCCAGCCCCTACACCCCTCCCTATCTCTGTAACCTCCTCCAGACCCTACAACCCTCCCTATCTCTGTAACCTCCTCCAGTCCCTACAACCCTCCCTATCTCTGTAACCTCCTCCAGACCCTACACCCCCTCCCTATCTCTGTAACCTCCTCCAGACCCTACACCCCCTCCCTATCTCTGTAACCTCCTCCAGCCCCGACAACCCTCCCTATCTCTGTAACCTCCTCCAGCCCCTGTAACCCTCCCTATCTCTGTAACCTCCTCCAGCCCCTACACCCCTCCCTATCTCTGTAACCTCCTCCAGTCTCTACAACCCTCCCTATCTCTGTAACCTCCTCCAGCCCCTACACCCCTCCCTATCCCTGTAACCTCCTCCAGCCCCTACAACCCCTCCTATCTCTGTAACCTCCTCCAGCTCCCACAACACTCCCTATCTCTGTAACCTCCTCCAGCCCCTACACCCCTCCCTATCTCTGTAACCTCCCCCAGCCCCTACACCCCCTCCCTATCTCTGTAACCTCCCCCAGCCCCTACACCCCTCCCTAGCTCTGTAATCTCCTCCAGCCCCTACAACCCTCCCTATCTCTGTAACCTCCCCCAGCCCCTACACCCCTCTCTATCTCTGTAACCTCCTCGAGCCCCTACGACCCTCCCTATCTCTGTAACCTCCTCCAGCCCCGACAACCCTCCCTATCTCTGTAACCTCCTCCAGCTCCCACAACCCTCCCTATCTCTGTAACCTCCTCCAGCCCCTACAACCCTCCCTATCTCTGTAGCCTCCTACACCCCTCCCTATCTCTGTAACCTCCTCCAGCCCCTACAACCCTCCCGATCTCTGTAACCTCCTCCAGCCCCTACAACCCTCTCTATCTCTGTAACCTCCTCCAGCCCCTACAACCCTCCCTATCTCTGTAACCCACTCCAGTCCCTACAACCCTCCCTATCTCTGTAACCTCCTCCAGCCCCTACAACCCTCCCTATCTCTGTAACCCACTCCAGTCCCTACAACCCTCCCTATCTCTGTAACCTCCTCCAGCCCCTACAACCCTCCCTATCTCTGTAACCTCCTCCAGCCCGTACAACCCTCCGAGATCTCTGGGCTCCTCCAATTCCAGCCTCTTGACCATCCCCCCCCATTCCCATCGCTCCACCATTGGCGGCCGTATCTTCAGCTGCCTCTCTGTCCCACTCGTCATTTAAGATGCTCCTGAAAGCCGAGCTGTGTGAGTGAGGTGTTGGCCTCCTGCCCCTTGGGTATCCTGGGGGGTTCGGTGTTGCTCCGAAGCACGCGGGACATTGGTGTATTGAGAATGGGATTGCTGAAGCCTGAGGGCAGGCCGAGGTGTGTGAGGGAGAGGAATGATTCCCCGCTGATTGGGAAATGTAATGGGTTTGTTGTGTTTGACAGGGGAAGGAATTTGAGACCAGGCTGAAGGAGAAGAAACCGGGAGATCTGTCGGATGAGCTGAGATTGGCTCTGGGAATGCCGGTGGGAGCTGTAAGTGACATCATCCCAGTTTCAAAGCAATACTCGTTTCGCACTCGGAAATGAGATCTTGGAGCTTGTAAACACTCCATTAAACCTGCAGCAATTTTACCGTGACAGACCCGTCCCCACCAGTACTGTACCCCAGTGTTACACAGTGACAGACCCATCCCCACCAGTACTGTACCCCAGTGTTATACAGTGACAGACCCGTCCCCACCAGTACTGTACCCCAGTGTTATACAGTGACAGACCCGTCCCCACCAGTACTGTCCCCCAGTGTTATACAGTGACAGACCCGTCCCCACCAGTACTGTACCCCAGTGTTATACAGTGACAGACGCGTCCCCACCAGTACTGTACCCCAGTGTTATACAGTGACAGACCCGTCCCCACCAGTACTGTCCCCCAGTGTTATACAGTGACAGACCCGTCCCCACTAGTACTGTACTCCAGTGTTATACAGTGACAGACCCGTCCCCACCAGTACTGTACCCCAGTGTTATACAGTGACAGACCCGTCCCCACTAGTACTGTACCCCAGTGTTATACAGTGACAGACCCGTCCCCACTAGTACTGTACCCCAGTGTTACACAGTGACAGACCCGTTCCCACCAGTACTGTACCCCAGTGTTATACAGTGACAGACCCGTCCCCACCAGTACTGTACCCCAGTGTTATACAGTGACAGACCCATCCCCACCAGTACTGTACCCCAGTGTTATACAGTGACAGACCTGTCCCCACCAGTACTGTACCCCAGTGTTACACAGTGACAGACCCGTCCCCACCAGTACTGTACCCCAGTGTTACACAGTGACAGACCCATCCCCACCAGTACTGTACCCAGTGTTATACAGTGACAGACCCGTCCACACCAGTACTGTACCCCCGTGTTATACAGTGACAGACCCGTCCCCACCAGTACTGTACCCCAGTGTTATACAGTGACAGACCCGTCCCCACCAGTACTGTACCCCAGTGTTATACAGTGACAGACCCGTCCCCACCAGTACTGTATCCCAGTGTTACACAGTGACAGATCCGTCCCCACCATTACTGTACCCCAGTGTTATACAGTGACAGACCTGTCCCCACCAGTACTGTATCCCAGTGTTATACAGTGACAGACCCGTCCCCACCAGTACTGTACCCCAGTGTTATACAGTGACAGACCCATCCCCACCAGTACTGTACCCCAGTGTTATACAGTGACAGGTCTGTCCCCACCAGTACTGTACCCCAGTGTTATACAGTGACAGACCCGTCCCCACCAGTACTGTACCCCAGTGTTATACAGTGACAGACCCGTCCCCACCAGTACTGTACCCCAGTGTTATACAGTGACAGACCCGTCCCCACCAGTACTGTACCCCAGTGTTATACAGTGACAGACCCGTCCCCACCAGTACTGTACCCCAGTGTTATACAGTGACAGACCCGTCCCCACCAGTACAGTACCCAGTGTTACACAGTGACAGACCCGTCCCCACCAGTACTGTACCCCAGTGTGATACAGTGACAGACCCGTCCCCACCAGTACTGTACCCCAGTGTTATACAGTGACAGACCCGTCCCCACCAGTACTGTACCCCAGTGTTATACAGTGACAGACCCGTCCCCACCAGTACTGTACCCCAGTGTTATACAGTGACAGACCCGCCCCCACCAGTACTGTACCCCAGTGTTATACAGTGGCAGACCCGTCCCCACCAGTACTGTACCCCAGTGTTATACAGTGACAGACCCGTCCCCACCAGTACTGTACCCCAGTGTTATACAGTGACAGACCCGTCCCCACCAGTACTGTACCCCAGTGTTATACAGTGACAGACCCGTCCCCACCGGTACTGTACCCCAGTGTTATACAGTGACAGACCCATCCCCACCAGTACTGTACCCCAGTGTTATACAGTGACAGACCCGACCCCACCAGTACAGTACCCCAGTGTTATACAGTGACAGACCCGTCCCCACCAGTACTGTACCCCAGTGTTATACAGTGACAGACCCGTCCTCACCAGTACTTTACCCCAGTGTTACACAGTGACAGACCCGTCCCCACCAATACTGTACCCCACTGTTATACAGTGACAGACCCGTCCCCACCAGTACTGTACCCCAGTGTTAAACAGTGACAGACCCGTCCCCACCAGTACTGTACCCCAGTGTTAAACAGTGACAGACCCGTCCCCACCAGTACTGTCCCCCAGTGTTATACAGTGACAGACGCGTCCCCACCAGTACTGTACCCCAGTGTTATACAGTGACAGACCCGTCCCCACCAGTACTGTACCCCAGTGTTATACAGTGACAGACCCGTCCCCACCAGTACTGTACCCCAGTGTTATACAGTGACAGACCCGTCCCCACCAGTACTGTACCCCAGTGTTATACAGTGACAGACCCGTCCCCTCCAGTACTGTACCCCAGTGTTATACAGTGACAGACCCATCCCCACCAGTACTGTACCCCAGTGTTATACAGTGACAGACCCGTCCTCACCAGTACTGTACCACAGTGTTACACAGTGACAGACCCGTCCCCACCAATACTGTACCCCAGTGTTAAACAGTGACAGACCCATTCCCACCAGTACTGTACCCCAGTGTTATACAGTGACAGACCCGTCCCCACCAGTACTGTACACCAGTGTTTTACAGTGACAGACCCATCCCCACCATTACTGTACCCCAGTGTTATACAGTGACAGACCCGTCCCCAGCAGTACTGTATCCCAGTGTTATACAGTGACAGACCCGTCCCCACCATTACTGTACCCCAATGTTACACAGCGACAGACCCGTCCCCACCAGTACTGTACCCCAGTGTTATACAGTGACAGGCCCATCCCCACCAGTAATGTACCCCAGTGTTATACAGTGACAGACCCGTCCCCACCAGTACTGTACCCCAGTGTTATACAGTGACAGACCCGTCCCCACCAGTACTGTACCCCAGTGTTATACAGTGACAGACCCGTCCCCACCAGTACTGTACCCCAGTTTTATACAGTGACAGACCCGTCCCCACCAGTACTGTACCCCAGTGTTATACAGTGACTGACCCGTCCCCACCAGTACTGTACCCCAGTGTTATACAGTGACAGACCCGACCCCACCAGTACTGTACCCCAGTGTTATACAGTGACAGACCCATCCCCACCAGTACTGTACCCCAGTGTTATACAGTGACAGACCCGTCCCCACCAGTACTGTACCCCAGTGTTATACAGTGACAGACCCGTCCTCACCAGTACTGTACCCCAGTGTTACACAGTGACAGACCCGTCCCCACCAATACTGTACCCCAGTGTTAAACAGTGACAGACCCATCCCCACCAGTACTGTACCCCAGTGTTATACAGTGACAGACCCGTCCCCAACAGTACTGTACCCCAGTGTTATACAGTGACAGACCCGTCCCCACCAGTACTGTACCCCAGTGTTTTGCAGTGACAGACCCATCCCCACCAGTACTGTACCCCAGTGTTATACAGTGACAGACCCGTCCCCACCAGTACTGTACCCCAGTGTTACACAGTGACAGACCCATCCCCACCAGTACTGTATCCCAGTGTTATACAGTGACAGACCCGTCCCCACCAGTACTGTACCCCAGTGTTACACAGTGACAGACCCGTCCCCACCAGTACTGTACCCCAGTGTTATACAGTGACAGACCCGTCCCCACCAGTACTGTATCCCAGTGTTATACAGTGACAGACCCGTCCCCACCAGTACTGTACCCCAGTGTTATACAGTGACAGACCCGTCCCCACCAGTACTGTACCCCAGTGTTATACAGCAACAGACCCGTCCCCATCAGTACTGTACCCCAGTTTTATACAGTGACAGACCCGTCCCCACCAGTACTGTACCCCAGTGTTATACAGTGACAGACCCATCCCCACCAGTGCTGTACCCCAGTGTTATACAGTGACAGACCCATCCCCACCAGTACTGGAGCCCAGTGTTATACAGTGACAGACCCATCCCCACCAGTACTGGAGCCCAGTGTTATACAGTGACAGACCCATCCCCACCAGTACTGTACCCCAGTGTTATACAGTGACAGACCCATCCCCACCAGTACTGGAGCCCAGTCTTATACAGTGACAGATCCGTCCTCACCAGTACTGTACCCCAGTGTTACACAGTGACAGACCCGTCCCCACCAGTACCGTACCGCAGTGTTATACAGAGACAGACCCGCCCCCACCAGTACTGTACCCCAGTGTTATACAGTGACAGACCCGTCCCCACCAGTACTGTACCCCAGTGTTACACAGTGACAGACCCGTCCCCACCAGTACTGTACCCCAGTGTTTTACAGAGACAGACCCGTCCCCACCAGTACTGTACCCCAGTTTTATACAGTGACAGACCCGTCCCCACCAGTACTGTACCCCAGTGTTATACAGCGACAGACCCATCCCCACCAGTACTGTACCCCAGTGTTATACAGCGACAGACCCATCCCCACCAGTACTGTACCCCAGTTTTATACAGTGACAGACCCATCCCCACCAGTACTGTACCCCAGTTTTATACAGTGACAGACCCTTCCCCACCAGTACTGTATCCCAGTGTTATACAGTGACAGACCCGTCCCCACCAGTATTGTACCCCAGTGTTATACAGTGACAGACCCGTCCCCACCAGTACTGTACCCCAGTGTTATACAGTGACAGACCCGCCCCCACCAGCACTGTACCCCAGTGTCATACAGTGGCAGACCCGTCCCCACCAGTACTGTACCCCCGTGCTATACAGTGACAGACCCGTCCCCACCAGTACTGTGCCCCAGTGTCATACAGTGGCAGACCCGTCCCCACCAGTACTGTGCCCCAGTGTTATACAGTGACAGACCCGTCCCCACCAGTACTGTACCCCTGTGTTACACAGTGACAGACCCGTCCCCACCAGTACTGTACCCCAGTGTTATACAGTGACAGACCCCTCCCCACCATTACTGTACCCCAGTGTTATGCAGTGACAGATCCGTCCCCACCAGTACTGTACCCCAGTGTGACACAGTGACAGACCCGTCCCCACCAGTACTGTACCCCAGTGTTATACAGCGACAGACCCGTCCCCACCAGTACTGTACCCCAGTGTTATGCAGTGACAGACCCATCCCCACCAGTACTGTACCCCAGTGTTATAGTGACAGACCCGTCCGCACCAGTACTGTACCCCAGTGTTATACAGCGACAGACCCGTCCCCACCAGTACTGTACCCCAGTGTTACACAGTGACAGACCCGTCCCCACCAGTGCTGTACCCCAGTGTTATACAGTGACAGACCCGTCCCCACCAGTACTGTACCCCAGTGTTATACAGTGACAGACCCGTCCCCACCAGTACTGTACCCCAGTGTTATACAGTGACAGACCCGTCCCCACCAGTACTGTCCCCCAGTGTTATACAGTGACAGACCCGTCCCCACCATTACTGTACCCCAGTGTTACACAGCGACAGACCCGTCCCCACCAGTACTGTACCCCAGTGTTATACAGTGACAGGCCCATCCCCACCAGTAATGTACCCCAGTGTTATACAGGGACAGACCCGTCCCCACCAGTACTGTACCCCAGTGTTATACAGTGACAGACCCGTCCTCACCAGTACTGTACCCCAGTGTTATACAGTGACAGACCCGTCCTCACCAGTACTGTACCCCAGTGTTATACAGGGACAGACCCGTCCCCACCAGTACTGTACCCCAGTGTTATACAGTGACTGACCCGTCCCCACCGGTACTGTACCCCAGAGTTATACAGTGACAGACCCGTCCCCACCAGTACTGTACCCCAGTGTTATACAGTGACAGACCCATCCCCACCTGTACTGTACCCCAGTGTTATACAGTGACTGACCCGTCCCCACCAGTACTGTACCCCAGTGTTATACAGTGACAGACCCGTCCCCACCAGTACTGTACCCCAGTTTTATACAGTGACAGACCCGTCCCCACCAGTACTGTACCCCAGTGTTATACAGTGACTGACCCGTCCCCACCAGTACTGTACCCCAGTGTTATACAGTGACAGACCCGCCCCCACCAGTACTGTACCCCAGTGTTATACAGTGACAGACCCGTCCCCACCAGTACTGTACCCCAGTGTTATACAGTGACAGACCCGTCCCCACCAGTACTGTACCCCAGTGTTATACAGTGACAGACCCGTCCTCACCAGTACTGTACCCCAGTGTTACACAGTGACAGACCCGTCCCCACCAATACTGTACCCCAGTGTTATACAGTGACAGACCCGTCCCCACCAGTACTGTACCCCAGTGTTATACAGTGACAGACCCGTCCCCACCAGTACTGTACCCCAGTGTTATACAGTGACAGACCCGTCCCCACCAGTACTGTATCCCAGTGTTATACAGTGACAGACCCGTCCCCACCAGTACTGTATCCCCGTGTTATACAGTGACAGACCCGTCCCCGCCAGTACTGTACCCCAGTGTTATACAGTGACAGACCCGTCCCCACCAGTACTGTACCCCAGTGTTATACAGTGACAGACCCGTCCTCACCAGTACTGTACCCCAGTGTTACACAGTGACAGACCCGTCCCCACCGGTACTGTACCCCAGTGTTATACAGTGACAGACCCGTCCCCACCAGTACTGTACCCCAGTGTTATTCAGTGACAGACCCGTCCCCACCAGTACTGTACCCCAGTGTTATACAGTGACAGACCCGTCCCCACCAGTACTGTACCCCAGTGTTATACAGTGACAGACCCGTCCCCACCAGTACTGTACCCCAGTGTTATACAGTGACAGGCCCGTCCCCACCAGTACTGTACCCCAGTGTTATACAGTGTCAGACCCGTCCCCACCATTACTGTACCCCAGTGTTATACAGTGACAGACCCGTCCCCACCAGTACTGTACCCCAGTGTTATACAGTGACAGACCCGTCCCCACCAGTACCGTACCGCAGTGTTATACAGAGACAGACCCGCCCCCACCAGTACTGTACCCCAGTGTTATACAGTGACAGACCCGTCCCCACCAGTACTGTACCCCAGTGTTACACAGTGACAGACCCGTCCCCACCAGTACTGTACCCCAGTGTTATACAGTGACAGACCCGTCCCCACCAGTACTGTACCCCAGTGTTATACAGTGACAGACCCGTCCTCACCAGTACTGTACCCCAGTGTTATACAGTGACAGACCCGTCCCCACCAGTACTGTACCCCAGTGTTAAACAGTGACAGACCCGTCCCCACCAGTACTGTACCCCAGTGTTATACAGTGACAGACCCGTCCCCACCAGTACTGTACCCCAGTGTTATACAGTGACAGACCCGTCCCCACCAGTACTGTACCCCAGTGTTATACAGTGACAGACCCGTCCCCACCAGTACTGTACCCCAGTGTTATACAGTGACAGACCCGTCCCCACCAGTACTGTACCCCAGTGTTATACAGTGACAGACCCGTCCCCACCAGTACTGTACCCCAGTGTTATACAGTTACAGACCCGTCCCCACCAGTACTGTACCCCAGTGTTATACAGTGACAGACCCGTCCCCACCAGTACTGTACCCCAGTGTTACAGTGACAGACCCATCCCCACCAGTACTGTATCCCAGTGTTATACAGTGACAGACCCGTCCCCACCAGTACTGTACCCCAGTGTTACACAGTGACAGACCCGTCCCCACCAGTACTGTACCCCAGTGTTATACAGTGACAGACCCGTCCCCATCAGTACTGTACCCCAGTGTTATACAGTGACATACCCGTCCCCACCAGTACTGTACCCCAGTGTTATATAGTGACATACCCGTCCCCACCAGTACTGTACCCCAGTGTTACACAGTGACAGACCCATCCCCACCAGTACTGTATCCCAGTGTTATACAGTGACAGACCCGTCCCCACCAGTACTGTACCCCTGTGTTATACAGCGACAGACCCGTCCCCGTCAGTACTGTACCCCAGTTTTATACAGTGACAGACCCGTCCCCACCAGTACTGTACCCCAGTGTTATACAGTGACAGACCCATCCCCACCAGTGCTGTATCCCAGTGTCATACAGTGACAGACCCATCCCCACCAGTACTGGAGCCCAGTGATATACAGTGACAGACCCATCCCCACCAGTGCTGTACGCCAGTGTCATACAGTGACAGACCCATCCCCACCAGTACAGTACCCCAGTGTTACACAGTGACAGACCCGTCTCCACCAGTACTGTACCCCAGTGTTACACAGTGACAGACCCATCCCCACCAGTACTGGAGCCCAGTGTTATACAGTGACAGATCCGTCCTCACCAGTACTGTACCCCAGTGTTACACAGTGACAGACCCGTCCCCACCAGTACTGTACCCCAGTGTTAAACAGTGACAGACCCATCCCCACCAGTACTGTACCCCAGTGTTATACAGTGACAGACCCGTCCCCACCAGTACTGTACCCCAGTGTTATACAGTGACAGGCCCGTCCCCACCAGTACTGTACCCCAGTGTTATACAGTGACAGACCCATCCCCACCAGTACTGTACCCCAGTGTTATACAGTGACAGACCCGTCCCCACCAGTACTGTACCCCAGTGTTATACAGTGACAGACCCGTCCCCACCAGTACTGTACCCCAGTGTTATACAGTGACAGGCCCGTCCCCACCAGTACTGTACCCCAGTGTTATACAGTGTCAGACCCGTCCCCACCATTACTGTACCCCAGTGTTATACAGTGACAGACCCGTCCCCACCAGTACTGTACCCCAGTGTTATACAGTGACAGACCCGTCCCCACCAGTACCGTACCGCAGTGTTATACAGAGACAGACCCGCCCCCACCAGTAATGTACCCCAGTGTTACACAGTGACAGACCCGTCCCCACCAGTACTGTACCCCAGTGTTATACAGAGACAGACCCGTCCCCACCAGTACTGTACCCCAGTTTTATACAGTGACAGACCCGTCCCCACCAGTACTGTACCCCAGTGTTATACAGCGACAGACCCGTCCCCACCAGTACTGTACCCCAGTGTTATACAGCGACAGACCCATCCCCACCAGTACTGTACCCCAGTTTTATACAGTGACAGACCCATCCCCACCAGTACTGTACCCCAGTTTTATACAGTGAATGACCCGTCCCCACCAGTACTGTATCCCAGTGTTATACAGTGACAGACCCGTCCCCACCAGTATTGTACCCCAGTGTTATACAGTGACAGACCCATCCCCACCAGTACTGTACCCCAGTGTTATACAGTGACAGACCCGCCCCCACCAGCACTGTACCCCAGTGTCATACAGTGGCAGACCCGTCCCCACCAGTACTGTACCCCCATGCTATACAGTGACTGACCCGTCCCCACCAGTACTGTACCCCAGTGTCATACAGTGACAGACCCGTCCCCACCAGTACTGTGCCCCAGTGTCATACAGTGACAGACCCGTCCCCACCAGTACTGTACCCCAGTGTTATACAGTGACAGACCCGTCCCCACCAGTACTGTACCCCTGTGTTATACAGTGACAGACCCGTCCCCACCAGTACTGTACCCCAGTGTTATACAGTGACAGACCCGTCCCCACCAGTATTGTACCCCAGTGTTATACAGTGACAGACCCATCCCCACCAGTACTGTACCCCAGTGTTATACAGTGACAGACCCGTCCCCACCAGTATTGTACCCCAGTGTTATACAGTGACAGACCCGTCCCCACCAGTACTGTACCCCAGTGTTATACAGTGACAGACCCGCCCCCACCAGCACTGTACCCCAGTGTCATACAGTGGCAGACCCGTCCCCACCAGTACTGTACCCCCATGCTATACAGTGACTGACCCGTCCCCACCAGTACTGTACCCCAGTGTCATACAGTGACAGACCCGTCCCCACCAGTACTGTGCCCCAGTGTTATACAGTGACAGACCCGTCCCCACCAGTACTGTACCCCACTGTTATACAGTGACAGACCCGTCCCCACCAGTACTGTACCCCAGTGTTATACAATGACAGACCCGTCCCCACCAGTACTGTACCCCAGTGTTATGCAGTGACAGACCCATCCCCACCAGTACTGTACCCCAGTGTTATAGTGACAGACCCGTCCGCACCAGTACTGTACCCCAGTGTTATACAGCGACAGACCCGTCCCCACCAGTACTGTACCCCAGTGTTACACAGTGACAGACCCGTCCCCACCAGTGCTGTACCCCAGTGTTATACAGTGACAGACCCGTCCCCACCAGTACTGTACCCCAGTGTTATACAGTGACAGACCCGTCCCCACCAGTACTGTACCCCAGTGTTATACAGTGACAGACCCGTCCCCACCAGTACTGTACCCCAGTGTTATACAGCGACAGACCCATCCCCACCAGTACTGTACCCCAGTGTTATTCAGTGACAGACCCGTCCCCACCAGTACTGTACCCCAGTGTTACACAGTGACAGACCCGTCCCCACCAGTACTGTACCCCAGTATTATACAGTGACAGACCCGTCCCCACCAGTACTGTACCCAGTGTTATACAGTGACAGACCCATCCCCACCAGTACTGTACCCCAGTGTTATACAGTGACAGGCCCGTCCCCACCAGTACTGTACCCCAGTGTTATACAGTGACAGACCCATCCCCACCAGTACTGTACCCCAGTGTTACACAGCGACAGACCCGTCCCCACCAGTACTGTACCCCAGTGTTATACAGTGACAGACCCATCCCCACCAGTACTGTACCCCAGTGTTATACAGTGACAGACCCGTCCCCACCAGTACTGTACCCCAGTGTTATACAGTGACAGACCCGTCCCCACCAGTACTGTACCCCAGTGTTATACAGTGACAGACCCGTCCCCACCAGTACTGTACCCCAGTGTTACACAGTGACAGACCCGTCCCCACCAGTACTGTACCCCAGTGTTATACAGTGACAGACCCGTCCCCACCAGTACTGTACCCCAGTGTTATACAGTGACAGACCCGTCCCCACCAGTACTGTACCCCAGTGTTACACAGTGACAGACCAGTCCCCAGTAGTTCTGTATTTCCGTGGTATCAGCTCAAAATGCTGACTCCTGAGAATTCCCCCATTTGGAAGGACAGTAAGATTGAGTAATTTGGAACGCAGGAATTGTGACGTGAGTATTCCAGCGTGTTGGAATTGTTTGTGTTGCTGTCGGCAGGGCTGACGTTCCCTCTGAATGGTCTGCCTCCTGGGTCTATGATGGTCTTGTGTGAGTGGCACGCTGTGTGCTTGTTCATGGTTAGAATGTGCACTGTAAAGATTGCAATCCTTCCCCCTCCTGCATTTATCACATAGAGAGTTTATTTTGAGCAGCAGAGTTTGCGATTGGCCAAGAATTGGAATTGGTGCCACTGTGGTGAAAAGCTGTCTTCAAATCCTCACCTTTCCCATCAACCTCCTCCTCCCCTGGGTGGCACAGTGGTTAGCACTGCTGCCTCACGGCGCCGAGGTCCCAGGTTCGATCCTGGCTCTGGGTCACTGTCCGTGTGGAGTTTGCACGTTCTCCCCGTGTCTGCGTGGGTTTCACCCCCACAACCCAAAGATGTGCAGGGTAGGGGGATTGGCCACGATAAATTGCCCCTTAATTGGAAATAAATACGAATTGGGCACTCTAAATTTATTGAAACAAAGGAGAGACAAACCCATCAATCCTCTGCTTCCTGCCCATTTTCCTCGTTCTGATCGTCACCTGCCTTCCTCTCCTCTCCCGCTGTCTCCTTCCCCTCCCCTCCCGCTATCTCCTTCCTCTCCTCCCTCTCCTATCTCCTTCCTCTCCTCCCTCTCCCGCTATCTCCTCCCTCTCCCGCTATCTCCTTCCCCTCCTCCCTCTCCTGCTATCTCCTTCCCTCCTCCCTCTCCCGCTATCTCCTTCCTCTCCTCCCTCTCCCGCTATCTCCTTCCTCTCCTCCCTCTCCCGCTATCTCCTTCCTCTCCTCCCTCTCCCGCTATCTCCTTCCTCTCCTCCCTCTCCCGCTATCTCCTTCCCCGCCTCCCTCTCCCGCTCTCTCCTCCCTCTCCCGCTCTCTCTTCCCTCTCCCGCTATCTCCTTCCCCTCCTCCCACTCCCACTATCTCCTTCCTCTTCTCCCTCTCCCGCTATCTCCTCCCTCTCCCGCTATCTCCTCCCTCTCCCGCTATCTGCTTCCCCCCCCTCCCTCTCCTGCTATCTCCTTCCCTCCTCCCTCTCCCGCTATCTCATTCCTCTCCTCCCTCTCCCGCTATCTCCTCCCTCTCCCGCTATCTCCTCCCTCTCCCGCTATTTCCTCCCTCTCCCGCTATCTCCTCCCTCTCCCGCTATCTCCTCCCTCTCCCGCTATCTCCTCCCTCTCCCGCTATCTCCTCCCTCTCCCGCTATCTCCTCCCTCTCCCGCTATCTCCTCCCTCTCCCGCTATCTCCTCTCTCTCCTGCTATCTCCTCCCTCTCCCGCTATCTCCTCCCTCTCCCGCTATCTCCTCCCTCTCCCGCTATCTCCTCCCTCTCCCGCTATCTCCTCCCTCTCCCGCTATCTCCCTCTCCCGCTATCTCCTCCCTCTCCTTCCTCTCCTTCCTCTCCTTCCTCTCCTCCCTCTCCTCCCTCTCCTTCCTCTCCTTCCTCTCCTCCCTCTCCTCCCTCTCCTCCCTCTCCTCCCTCTCCTTCCTCTCCTCCCTCTCCCGCTATATCTGCTTCCTCTCCTGCTATCTCCTTCCTCTCCTCCCTCTCCTGCTATCTCCTCCCTCTCCTGCTATCTCCTCCCTCTCCCGCTATCTCCTCCCTCTCCCGCTATCTCATTCCTCTCCTCCCTCTCCCGCTATCTCCTTCCTCTCCCACTATCTCCTCCCTCTCCCGCTATCTCATTCCTCTCCTCCCTCTCCCGCTATCTCCTTCCTCTCCTCCCTCTCCCGCTATCTCCTTCCTCTCCCACTATCTCCTCCCTCTCCCGCTATCTCATTCCTCTCCTCCCTCTCCCGCTATCTCCTTCCTCTCCTCCCTCTCCCGCTATCTCCTTCCTCTCCCACTATCTCCTCCCTCTCCCGCTATCTCATTCCTCTCCTCCCTCTCCCGCTATCTCCTTCCTCTTCTCTACTGCTATCTTACCCCTGCCCACGTTCTCCTGCCCATGGCCCCCCCAGCCCAAGTTCTCCGCCCCCTGCTCATGTTTCTCTCTCTCCCCCCCCCCCTGCCCATGTGGTTGGTGTGAGTGTTCTGTTTGATCTGTTTGATTTATGCTCGTGTGAAGAGCTTGAGGACATGTGGAGCCTGGCTGGAGTCCAGCTTGTTGTGTGGGGGAGTTTGCCTTTGTTTGGCTGGCGTCGCCTTCTAACTCCGGCCATTTTGTGTCTTCCACAGAACGCACACAAGGTGCCTCCCCCCTGGCTGATAGCAATGCAGAGGTACGGTCCTCCGCCTTCTTATCCCAACCTCAAAATTCCTGGCTTAAACTCACCCATCCCGGAGGTAAGTCCACCATGGGAAGCTTGTTGACGGACATGTGCGTGCCGAGTGAGAAATGGGGGGTTAGTGGGTAGCAAGTCTGCATCATCACAGTTTGCAGTGCTGTGCAGCCAATGGCCTTCAGGCATTGAGGGGTTTGGATCGAGTAAATAAGGAGTGTGTTGGTTTGGGCGCCTGTCTGCGTTGGGATGTGTCACGTCCGCGTTGACGTGTAAAGTCGGACGTGTAATGTCCGCGTTGGGGGCGTGTCGTGTCCGCGTTGGGGGCGTGTAATGTCCGCGTTGGGGGCGTGTCGTGTCCGCGTTGGGGGCGTGTCGTGTCCGCGTTGGGGGCGTGTCGTGTCCGCGTTGGGGGTGTGTCGTGTCCGCGTTGGGGGCGTGTCGTGTCCGCGTTGGGGGCGTGTCGTGTCCGCGTTGGGGGCGTGTCGTGTCCGCGTTGGGGGCGTGTCGTGTCCGCGTTGGGGGCGTGTCGTGTCCGCGTTGGGGGCGTGTCGTGTCCGCGTTGGGGGCGTGTCGTGTCCGCGTTGGGGGCGTGTCGTGTCCGCGTTGGGGGCGTGTCGTGTCCGCGTTGGGGGCGTGTCGTGTCCGCGTTGGGGGCGTGTCGTGTCCGCGTTGGGGGCGTGTCGTGTCCGCGTTGGGGGCGTGTCGTGTCCGCGTTGGGGGCGTGTCGTGTCCGCGTTGGGGGCGTGTCGTGTCCGCGTTGGGGGCGTGTCGTGTCCGCGTTGGGGGCGTGTCGTGTCCGCGTTGGGGGCGTGTCGTGTCCGCGTTGGGGGCGTGTCGTGTCCGCGTTGGGGGCGTGTCGTGTCCGCGTTGGGGGCGTGTCGTGTCCGCGTTGGGGGCGTGTCGTGTCCGCGTTGGGGGCGTGTCGTGTCCGCGTTGGGGGCGTGTCGTGTCCGCGTTGGGGGCGTGTCGTGTCCGCGTTGGGGGCGTGTCGTGTCCGCGTTGGGGGCGTGTCGTGTCCGCGTTGGGGGCGTGTCGTGTCCGCGTTGGGGGCGTGTCGTGTCCGCGTTGGGGGCGTGTCGTGTCCGCGTTGGGGGCGTGTCGTGTCCGCGTTGGGGGCGTGTCGTGTCCGCGGTGGGGGCGTGTCGTGTCCGCGGTGGGGGCGTGTCGTGTCCGCGGTGGGGGCGTGTCGTGTCCGCGGTGGGGGCGTGTCGTGTCCGCGGTGGGGGCGTGTCGTGTCCGCGGTGGGGGCGTGTCGTGTCCGCGGTGGGGGCGTGTCGTGTCCGCGGTGGGGGCGTGTCGTGTCCGCGGTGGGGGCGTGTCGTGTCCGCGGTGGGGCGTGTCGTGTCCGCGGTGGGGGCGTGTCGTGTCCGCGGTGGGGGCGTGTCGTGTCCGCGGTGGGGGCGTGTCGTGTCCGCGGTGGGGGCGTGTCGTGTCCGCGGTGGGGGCGTGTCGTGTCCGCGGTGGGGGCGTGTCGTGTCCGCGGTGGGGGCGTGTCGTGTCCGCGGTGGGGGCGTGTCGTGTCCGCGGTGGGGGCGTGTCGTGTCCCCGGTGGGGGCGTGTCGTGTCCCCGGTGGGGGCGTGTCGTGTCCCCGGTGGGGGCGTGTCGTGTCCCCGGTGGGGGCGTGTCGTGTCCCCGGTGGGGGCGTGTCGTGTCCCCGGTGGGGGCGTGTCGTGTCCCCGGTGGGGGCGTGTCGTGTCCCCGGTGGGGGCGTGTCGTGTCCCCGGTGGGGGCGTGTCGTGTCCCCGGTGGGGGCGTGTCGTGTCCCCGGTGGGGGCGTGTCGTGTCCCCGGTGGGGGCGTGTCGTGTCCCCGGTGGGGGCGTGTCGTGTCCCCGGTGGGGGCGTGTCGCGTCCCCGGTGGGGGCGTGTCGCGTCCCCGGTGGGGGCGTGTCGCGTCCCCGGTGGGGGCGTGTCGCGTCCCCGGTGGGGGCGTGTCGCGTCCCCGGTGGGGGGCGTGTCGCGTCCCCGGTGGGGGCGTGTCGCGTCCCCGGTGGGGGCGTGTCGCGTCCCCGGTGGGGGCGTGTCGCGTCCCCGGTGGGGGCGTGTCGCGTCCCCGGTGGGGGCGTGTCGCGTCCCCGGTGGGGGCGTGTCGCGTCCCCGGTGGGGGCGTGTCGCGTCCCCGGTGGGGGCGTGTCGCGTCCCCGGTGGGGGCGTGTCGCGTCCCCGGTGGGGGCGTGTCGCGTCCCCGGTGGGGGGCGTGTCGCGTCCCCGGTGGGGGCGTGTCGCGTCCCCGGTGGGGGCGTGTCGCGTCCCCGGTGGGGGCGTGTCGCGTCCCCGGTGGGGGCGTGTCGCGTCCCCGGTGGGGGCGTGTCGCGTCCCCGGTGGGGGCGTGTCGCGTCCCCGGTGGGGGCGTGTCGCGTCCCCGGTGGGGGCGTGTCGCGTCCCCGGTGGGGGCGTGTCGCGTCCCCGGTGGGGGCGTGTCGCGTCCCCGGTGGGGGCGTGTCGCGTCCCCGGTGGGGGCGTGTCGCGTCCCCGGTGGGGGCGTGTCGCGTCCCCGGTGGGGGCGTGTCGCGTCCCCGGTGGGGGCGTGTCGCGTCCCCGGTGGGGGCGTGTCGCGTCCCCGGTGGGGGCGTGTCGCGTCCCCGGTGGGGGCGTGTAACTTCACTGCGGTGTTAATGTGAGCCGACTTGTGAGAATAAGGATTATTATTATTACTGTGGAGCTGCTCACCGGGGAAATCCCTCCTGTGTTTTTCAGAGCTGCTCCTTTGGTTACCACGCCGGAGGCTGGGGAAAGCCTCCTGTCGATGAAACCGGGAAGCCGCTGTACGGGGATGTCTTTGGAACCAATTCACTGGAGTTTCAGGTGAGTATTGCTGGAGTCACACTGACACGGCTCGAAGGGCCTGGAACACCTTGTTTGGGAATAGAGGGACCCCCCCCCCCCCCGATTCCGGCGTGTGTGCCCCCCCCCCCCCCCCGATTCCGGCGTGTGTGCCCCCCCCCCCCCCCCGATTCCGGCGTGTGTGCCCCCCCCCCCGATTCCGGCGTGTGTGCCCCCCCCCCCCCCCCCGATTCCGGCGTGTGTGCCCCCCCCCCTCGATTCCGGCGTGTGTGCCCCCCCCCCCCCCCCCGATTCCGGCGTGTGTGCCCCCCCCCCCCCCGATTCCGGCGTGTGTGCCCCCCCCCCCCCGATTCCGGCGTGTGTGCCCCCCCCCCCGATTCCGGCGTGTGTGCCCCCCCCCCCCCCCCCCCGATTCCGGTGTGTGTGCCCCCCCCCCCCCCCGATTCCGGCGTGTGTGCCCCCCCCCCCCGATTCCGGCGTGTGTGCCCCCCCCCCCCCCCGATTCCGGCGTGTGTGCCCCCCCCCCCCGATTCCGGCGTGTGTGCCCCCCCCCCGATTCCGGCGTGTGTGCCCCCCCCCGCCCCGATTCCGGCGTGTGTGCCGCCCCCCCCCCCCGATTCCGGCGTGTGTGCCCACACCCCCTGATTCCGACGTGTGTGCCGCCCCCCCCCCCCCCCCGATTCCGGCGTGTGTGCCCACACCCCCTGATTCCGACGTGTGCCCCCCCCCCCTGATTCCGGCGTGTGCCGCCCCCCCCCCCCCCCCGATTCCGGCGTGTGTGCCCCCCCCCCCCCGATTCCGGCGTGTGTGCCCCCCCCCCCCGATTCCGGCGTGTGTGCCCCCCCCCCCCCCGATTCCGGCGTGTGCCGCCCCCCCCCCCCCCCCGATTCCGGCGTGTGTGCCCCCCCCCCCCCCCAATTCCGGCGTGTGTGCCCCCCCCCCGATTCCGGCGTGTGTGCCCCCCCCCCCCCCCCCGATTCCGGCGTGTGTGCCCCCCCCCCCCCCCCGATTCCGACGTGTGTGCCCCCCCCCCCCCTGATTCCGGTGTGTGTGCCCCCCCCCCCCCGATTCCGGTGTGTGTGCCCCCCCCCCCCGATTCCGGCGTGTGTGCCCCCCCCCCCCCCCCCAGTTCCGTTTATCCGCAGTCCCAGCGCTGCAGTTGTGGATTTCAGGATTTAGCTTTAAGGAAGCAGAAGCTCTTCCCCTGATCGCCTCGTGTATCAGATTTAACGCTAAATAAATTATGGTGAACTGTCACCATCGAGGCTGGGAAGGTAAATTGCGTCTCAGACGAGTCTCCTCGTCCCTCAGTGCGGGAGATTGAGGGGTGATCTAATCGAAGGGGTTTCAGATGATTCAAGGATACAATAGGGTCGAGAGAGAGACGATTTCCTCTGGTGGGGGCAGGATCAGGAAACGCTTCCCTTCACACGGGGGAGTGGGAATCTGGAACTGCCCTCCACAAAAGCTGTCGAGGCTGCGGGGGGGTCAATTGGGAATGTCCAGGCCGAGATTGAGAGGTTTGTTAGGGACGGAGGTGAAGGGTGAGGGAATCGAGGGGGGGAGATGGAGTTAAGATTCCGATCAGCGGAGATCTCATTGAATGGGCCTCCTCCTGTTCCTGTGTAACAGGCTCGAGGGTCTGAATGGGCCTCCTCCTGTTCCTGTGTAACAGGCTCGAGGAGGGGGCTGAATGGGACTCCTCCTGTTCCTGTGTCACAGGCTCGAGGGGCTGAATGGGCCTCCTCCTGTTCCAGTGTAACAGGCTCGAGGAGGGGGCTGAATGGGACTCCTGTTGCTGTGTAACAGGCTGGAGGAGGGGGCTGAATGGGCCTCCTCCTGTTCCTGTGTAACAGGCTCGAGGAGGGGGCTGAATGGGCCTCCTCCTGTTGCTGTGTCACAGGCTCGAGGGGCTGAATGGGCCTCCTCCTGTTGCTGTGTAACAGGCTCGAGGAGGGGGCTGAATGGGCATCCTCCTGTTCCTGTGTAAACAGGCTCGAGGAGGGGGCTGAATGGGCCTCCTCCTGTTCCTGTGTAACAGGCTCGAGGAGGGGGCTGAATGGGCCTCCACCTGTTCCTGTGTAACAGACTCGAGGAGGGGGCTGAATGGGATCCTCCTGTTGCTGTGTAACAGGCCCGAGGAGGGGGCTGAATGGGACTCCTGTTGCTGTGTAACAGGCTGGAGGAGGGGGCTGAATGGGCCTCCTCCTGTTGCTGTGTCACAGGCTCGAGGGGCTGAATGGGCCTCCTCCTGTTGCTGTGTAACAGGCTGGAGGAGGGGGCTGAATGGGCCTCCTCCTGTTCCTGTGTCACAGGCTCGAGGAGGGGGCTGAATGGGCCTCCTCCTGTTGCTGTGTAACAGGCTGGAGGAGGGGGCTGAATGGGCCTCCTCCTGTTCCTGTGTAACAGGCTCGAGGAGGGGGCGGAATGGGACTCCTGTTGCTGTGTAACAGGCTCGAGGAGGGGGCGGAATGGGACTCCTGTTCCTGTGTAACAGGCTCGAGGAGGGGGCGGAATGGGACTCCTGTTCCTGTGTAACAGGCTCGAGGAGGGGGCTGAATGGGCCTCCTCCTGTTGCTGTGTAACAGGCTCGAGGAGGGGGCTGAATGGGCCTCCTCCTGTTCCTGTGTAACAGGCTCGAGGAGGGGGCTGAATGGGCCTCCTCCTGTTCCTGTGTAACAGGCTCGAGGAGGGGGCTGAATGGGATCCTCCTGTTGCTGTGTAACAGGCTCGAGGAGGGGGCGGAATGGGCCTCCTCCTGTTCCTGTGTAACAGGCCCGAGGAGGGGGCTGAATGGGATCCTCCTGTTCCTGTGTAACAGGCCCGAGGAGGGGGCTGAATGGGATCCTCCTGTTCCTGTGTAACAGGCTCGAGGAGGGGGCTGAATGGGATCCTCCTGTTGCTGTGTAACAGGCCCGAGGAGGGGGCTGAATGGGATCCTCCTGTTGCTGTGTAACAGGCCCGAGGAGGGGGCTGAATGGGATCCTCCTGTTCCTGTGTAACAGGCTCGAGGAGGGGGCTGAATGGGATCCTCCTGTTCCTGTGTAAACAGGCTCGAGGAGGGGGCTGAATGGGATCCTCCTGTTGCTGTGTAACAGGCCCGAGGAGGGGGCTGAATGGGATCCTCCTGTTGCTGTGTAATGGACACAGGGTTAAGAGGTTTCTGATTTTCCCTCACAGGCGAAGACTGAGGAAGAGGACCTGGATCGGACACCCTGGGGTGAGCTGGAACCTTCCGATGAGGAATCCTCGGAGGAGGAGGAGGAGGAGGATGAGAGTGATGAAGATAAACCAGACGACACTGGCTTCATCACACCTGCCGACAGGTAGTGACATGGGAGGGATTGGGCAGCGGGCTCTGGCCCAGGCGGAGAAGCGGGGTGGGCGTCGTGATGTGGTGGTGTCATTATTTGGCGATCCTCCTCCTTGATGCGTTGAGCACTCCCCACTCCTCCGACACTCCTCTCTCTCAATTTTCAGACCACTTCTCCGACATTCAGTCCCAGAGGTGCAGAAATATCCTCCTGATTAAATATCGGGATGACTGAAGCCATTGTTTTCACTCCTGACTCCCAAACGTCCCCATCCCTCTCCCGGGAACTTTCCGAGATTCAGCCAGTCTCGTCACAGCCTGGGAATCACATTCGGCGCGAGATGAGTTTCCGACCTCCTGTTCGCTCCATCACTGAGACCCGCCTATTTCCACCTCGCTCACATTGCCCGACTTCACGCACACACATATGCACATGCACACACGCTCTCACACACGCGTGTGCTCACACACACACACGGTCA
>NW_027309395.1:0-2500 GCF_047496885.1 Scyliorhinus torazame | reverse complement strand
CTTCCTTGGTAAACCACGGTTCCCTCGCTCGACGCCTTCCTCCCTGTCTGACCGGTACATACTTATCAAGAACACGCAGTAGCTGATCCTTGAACAAGCCCCACTTATCCAGTGTGCCCAACACTTGCAGCCTACTTCTCCACCTTATCCCTCCCCAAGTCACGTCTAATGGCATCATAATTGCCTTCCCCCCAGCTATAACTCTTGCCCTGCGGTGTATACTTATCCCTTTCCATCATTAACGTCAACGTCACCGAATTGTGGTCACTGTCCCCAAAGTGCTCTCCTACCTCCAAATCCAACACCTGGCCTGGTTCATTACCCAAAACCAAATCCAACGTGGCCTCGCCTCTTGTTGGCCTGTCAACATATTGTTTCAGGAAACCCTCCTGCACACACTGTACAAAAAACGACCCATCTATTGTACTCGAACTATATCTTTTCCAGTCAATATTTGGAAAGTTAAAGTCTCCCATAATAACTACCCTGTTACTTTCGCTCATATCCAGAATCATCTTCGCCATCCTTTCCTCTACATCCCTAGAACTATTAGGAGGCCTATAAAAAACTCCCAACAGGGTGACCTCTCCTTTCCTGTTTCTAACTTCAGCCAATACTACCTCGGAAGAAGAGTCCCCATCGAGCATCCTCTCCGCCACCGTAATACTGCTCTTGACTAGCAGCGCCACACCTCCCCCTCTTTTGCCTCCTTCTCTGAGCTTACTAAAACACCTAAACCCCGGAACCTGCAACATCCATTCCTGTCCCTGCTCTATCCATGTCTCCGAAATGGCCACAACATCGAAGTCCCAGGTACCAACCCACGCTGCCAGTTCCCCTACCTTGTTTCGTATACTCCTGGCATTGAAGTAGACACACTTCAAACCACCTACCTGAACGCTGGCCCCCTCCTGCGACGTCAAATCTGTGCTCCTGACCTCTATACTCTCATTCTCCCTTACCCTAAAACTACAATCCAAGTTCCCATGCCCCTGCTGCATTAGTTTAAACCCCCCCAAAGAGCACTAACAAATCTCCCCCCCAGGATATTTGTGCCCCTCAGGTTCAGATGTAGACCATCCTGTCTGTAGAAGGTCCCACCTTCCCCAGAAAGAGCCCCAGTTATCCAAAAATCTGAATCCCTCCCGCCTGCACCATCCCTGTAGCCACGTGTTTAAATGCTCTCTCTCCCTATTCCTCACTCTCACTCTCTCTCTCACACTCTCTCACACTCTCTCTCTCACTCTCTCACACACTCTCACACTCTCTCTCACACTCTCTCTCTCACACGCTCTCACACGCCCTCTCTCTCTCTCACTCTCTCTCACACACACTCTCTCTCTCTCACACTCTCTCTCACTCTCTCACACACACACACTCTCTCACACACTCTCTCTCACACGCTCTCACACGCCCTCTCTCACACGCCCTCTCTCTCTCACACTCTCTCACACACTCTCTCTCACACACTCTCTCTCACACACTCTCTCACACACTCTCTCACACACTCTCTCTCACACACTCTCTCACACACTCTCTCACACTCTCTCTCTCACACACTCTCTCACACACACTCTCTCTCACACACTCTCTCTCACACACTCTCTCACACACTCTCTCTCTCACTCACTCACTCACTCACTCTCTCTCTCTCTCTCACACTCTCTCACACTCACTCTCTCACACACGCTCTCTCACTCTTTCTCTCTCTCACTTTCACTCTCACTCTCTCTCACACACACACATACTCACACCCGCCACTTGTTAACCGGAAGTTGATGACCTGCTGTTGTATCTGAACGATGTCTCTCTCTCTCTGTTCAGTGGCCTCATTACGCCCGGAGGATTCTCCTCCGTCCCAGCTGGGATGGAGACCCCGGAGCTGATCGAACTGAGGAAGAAGAAGATTGAGGAAGCCATGGATGGGTAAGCTGCACGTCCTGTGGGAGGGGCCAGGGTGGGGTCCTGTGGGAGGGGCCAGGGTGGGGTCCTGTGGGAGGGGCCAGGGTGGGGTCCTGTGGGAGGGGCCAGGGTGGGGTCCTGTGGGAGGGGCCCAGGGTGGGGTCCTGTGGGAGGGTGTCAGGGTGGGGCCCTGTGGGAGGGGGCCCAGGGTGGGGTCCTGTGGCGAGAGGGTCAGGGTGGGGTCCTGTGGGAGGGGGCCCAGGGTGGGGCCCTGTGGGAGGGGCCCAGGGTAGGACCTGTGGGAGGGGCCAGGGTGGGGTCCTGTGGGAGGGGCCAGGGTGGGGTCCTGTGGGAGGGGCCAGGGTGGGGTCCTGTGGGAGTGGACCCAGGGTGGGGTCCTGTGGGAGGGGCCAGGGTGGGGTCCTGTGGGAGGGGCCCAGGGTGGGGCCCTGTGGGAGGGGGCCCAGGGTGGGGCCCTGTGGGAGGGGCCAGGGTGGGGTCCTGTGGGAGGGTGTCAGGGTGGGGTCCTGTGGGAGGGGTCAGGGTGGGGTCCTGTGGGAGGGGTCAGGGTGGGGTCCTGTGGGAGGGTGTCAGGGTG
>NW_027309394.1:0-36395 GCF_047496885.1 Scyliorhinus torazame | reverse complement strand
TCTCCCCCTCCACCTTCCCCCCTTCTCCCCCTCCACCTTCCGCCCCTTCTCCCCCTCCACCTTCCCTCCTTCTCCCTCTCCACCTTCCCCCCTTCACCTCCACCTTCCCCCCTTCTCCCCCTCCACCTTCCCCCCCTTCTCCCCCTCCACCTTCCCCCTTCTCCCCCTCCACCTCCACCCCTTCTCCCCCTCCACCCTTCTCCCCTCCACCCCTTCTCCCCTCCACCTTCCCCCTTCTCCCCCTCCACCTTCCCCCCCTTCTCCCCCTCCACCTTCCCCCCTTCGCCCCCTCCACCTTCCCCCCTTCGCCCCCTCCACCTTCCCCCCTTCGCCCCCCACCTTCCACCTTCGCCCCTCCTCGCCCCTCCACCTTCCCCCCTTCGCCCCCTCCACCTTCCCCCCTTCGCCCCCTCCACCTTCCCCCCTTCGCCCCTTCCACCTTCCCCGCTTCGCCCCCCTCCACCTTCCCCCTTCGCCCCCTCCAGCTTCCCCCCTTCTCCCCCTCCACCTTCCCCCCTTCTCCCCCTCCACCTTCCCCCCTTCGCCCCCTCCACCTTCCCCCTTCACCCCCTCCACCTTCCCCCCTTCGCCCCCTCCACCTTCCCCCCTTCGCCCCCTCCACCTTCCCCCCTTCGCCCCCCTCCACCTTCCCCCCTTCGCCCCCTCCACCTTCCCCCCTTCGCCCCCTCCACCTTCCCCCCTTCGCCCCCTCCACCTTCCCCCCTTCCGCCCCCTCCACCTTCCCCCCTTCGCCCCCTCCACATTCCCCCCTTCGCCCCCTCCACCTTACCCCCTTCGCTCCCTCCACCTTCCCCCCTTCGCCCCCTCCACCTTCCCCCCTTCGCCCCCTCCACCTTCCACCTTCGCCCCCTCCACCTTCCCCCCCTCCACCTTCCCCTCCCCCTCGCCCCCTCCACCTTCCCCCCTTCGCCCGCTCCACCTTCCCCCCTTTGCCCCCTCCACCTTCCCCCCTTCTCTCCCTCCACCTTCCCCCCTTCTCTCCCTCCACCTTCCCCCCTTCTCCCCCTCCACCTTCCCCCCCTTCTCCCACTCCACCGTCCCCCCTTCTCCCCCTCCACCTTCCCCCCTTCACCCCCTCCCCCACCTTCCCCCCTTCTCCCCCTCCCCACCTTCCCCCCTTCTCCCCCTCCCCACCTCCCCCCTCCTCCTTCTCCCCCTCCCCACCTTCTCCCCACCTTCCCCCTTCTCCCCACCTTCCCCCCTTCTCCCCACCTTCCCCCCTTCTCCCCACCTTCCCCCCTTCTCCCCACCTTCCCCCATTCTCCCCACCTTCCCCCCTTCTCCCCACCTTCCCACATTCCCCCCTTCTCCCCACCTTCCCCCTTCCCCCTTCTCCCCCTCCCCCCTTCCCCCTTCCCCACTTCTCCCCCTCCACCTCCCCCTCCACCTTCCCCCCACCTCCCCCCCCTTCACCCCCTCCACCTTCCCCCTTCTCCCCCTCCACCTTCCCCCCTTCTCCCCCTCCACCTTCCCCCCTTCTCCCCTCCACCTTCCCCCCTTCTCCCCCTTCTCCCCCTCCACCTTCCCCCCTTCTCCCCCTCCACCCCTTCTCCCCCTCCACCCCTTCTCCCCCTCCACCTTCTCCCCCTCCAGCCTCCCCTTCTCCCCCTTCTCCCCCTCCAGCCTCCCCCTCCACCCTTCTCCACCTCCACCCCTTCTCCCCCTCCACCCCCTTCCCCCCTTCTCCCCTCCACCTTCCCCCCTTCTCCCCTCCACCTTCCCCCCTTCTCCCCTCCACCTTCCCCCCTTCTCCCCTCCAGCCTCCCTCTTCTCCCCCTCCTCCCCCCTTCTCCCCCTCCTCCCCCTTCACCTTCTCCCCCTCCTCCCCCTCCACCTTCCCCCCTCTCCAACTCCACCTTACCCCCTTCTCCCCCTCCACCATCCCCCCTTCTCCCCCTCCACCTTCCCCCCTTCTCCCCCTCCACCTTCCCACCTTCTCCCCCTCCACCTTCCCCCCTTCTCCCCCTCCACTTTCCCCCCTTCTCCCCCTCCACTTTCCCCCCTCCACCTTCCCCCTTCACCTTCCCCCCTCCACCTTCCCCCCCTCCACCTTCCCCCCCCTCCACCTTCCCCCCCTCCACCTTCCCCCCTCCACCTTCCCCCCTCCAGCTTCCCCCTTCTCCCCCTCCACCTTCCCCCCTTCTCCCCCTCCACCTTCCCCCCTTCTCCCCCTCCACCTTCCCCTTCTCCCCCTCCACCCTCCACTTTCCCCTCTTCTCCCCCTCCACCTTCCCCCTTCTCCCCCTCCACCTTCCCCCTTCTCCCCCTCCACCTTCTCCCCCTCCACCTTCTCCCCCTCCACCTTCCCCCTGCACCTTCCCCCCTCCACCTTCCCCCCTCCACCTTCCCCCCTCCACCTTCCCCCCTCCACCTTCCCCCCTCCACCTTCCCCCTCCACCTTCCCCCCCTCCACCTTCCCCCCTCCACCTTCCCCCTCCACCTTCCCCCCTCCACCTTCCCCCCTCCACCTCTCCCCCTCCACCTTCCCCCCTCCACCTTCCCCCCTCCATCTTCCCCCCTTCTCCCCCTCCATCTTCCCCCCTCCATCTTCCCCATTCCATCTTCCCCCCTTCTCCCCCTCCAACTCCCCCCTTCTCCCCCTCCTCCCCCTCCACCTTCCCCCCTTCTCCCCCTCCACATTCCCCCCTTCTCTCCCTCCACCTTCCCCCTTCCCCCCTCCACCTTCCCCCCTTCCCCCCTCCACCTTCCCCCCTTCTCCCCCTCCACCTTCCCCCCTTCTCCCCTCCACCTCCCCCCCATCACCCCCTCCACCTTCCCCCCCTTCACCATTCTCCCCCTCCACCTTCCCCCCTTCTCCCCCTCCACCTTCCCCCCCTCCACCTTCCCCCCTTCTCCCCCTCCACCTTCCCCCCTTCTCCTCCTCCACCTTGCCCCCTTCTCCCCCTCCACCTTCCCCCTTCTCCCCCTCCACCTTCCCCCCTCCACCTTCCCCCTTCTCCCCCTCCACCTTCCCCCCTCCACCTCCCCCCCTCCACCTTCCCCCCTTCTCCCCCTCCACCTTCCCCCTTCTCCCCCTCCACCCTTCTCCCCCTCCACCTTCCCCCCTTCGCCCCCTCCACCATCCCCCTTCTCCACCTCCACCTTCCCCCCTTCTCCCCCTCCACCTTCCCCCTTCTCCCCCTCCACCTTCCCCCTTCTCCCCCTCACCTTCCCCCTTCTCCCCCCCACCTTCCCCCTTCTCCCCCTCCACCTTCCCCCTTCTGCCCCTCCACCTTCCCCCCCTTCTCCCCCTCCTCCTTCCCCCCTTCTCCCCTTCCACCTCCCCCCTCCACCTTCGCCCCTTCTCCCCCTCCACCTTCCCCCCCTCCACCTTCCCCCCTTCTCCCCCTCCACCTTCCCCCCCTCCACCTTCCCCCCTTCTCCCCCAACACCTTCCCCCCTTCTCCCCCAACACCTCCCCCCCCTTCTCCCCCTCCACCTCCCCCCTTCTCGCCCTCCACCTTCCCCCCTTCTCCCCCTCCACCTTCCCCCCTTCTCCCCCTCCACCTTCCCCCCGCCCCCTCCACCTTCCCCCTCCTCCCCCTCCACCTTCCCCCCTCCTCCCCTCCACCTTCCCCCTCCACCTCCCCCCTTCTCCCACTCCACCTTCCCCCTTCTCCCCTTCCCCCCCTCCACCTTCCCCCCTTCTCCCCTCCACCTTCCCCCCTTCTCCCCCTCCACCTTCCCCCCTTCTCCCCTCCACCTTCCCCCCCTTCTCCCCCTCCACCTTCCCCCCCCATCTCCCCCCTCCACCTTCCCCCCTTCACCATTCTCCCCCTCCACCTTCCCCCCTTCTCCCCCTCCACCTTCCCCCCTTCTCCTCCTCCACCTTGCCCCCTTCTCCCCCTCCACCTTCCCCCTTCTCCCCCTCCACCTTCCCCCCTCCACCTTCCCCCCCTTCTCCCCCTCCACCTTCCCCCCTCCACCTTCCCCCCTTCTCCCCCTCCACCTTCCCCCTTCTCCCCTCCACCCTTCTCCCCTCCACCTTCCCCCCTTCTCCCCCTCCACCTTCCCCCCTTCTCCCCCTCCACCTTTCCCACTTCTCCCCCTCCACCTCCCCCCTTCTCCCCCTCCACCTTCCCCCCTTCTCCCCTCCACCTTCCCCCTTCTCCCCCTCGACCTTCCCCCACCCCCACCTTCCCCCTTCTCCCCCTCCACCTTCCCCCCTTCTCCCCCTCCACCTTCCCCCCCCTTCGCCCCCTCCACCTTCCCCCCCATTCTCCCCCTCCACCTTCCCCCCTTCTCCCCCCTCCACCTTCCCCCCTTCTCCCCTCCACCTTCCCCCGTTCTTCCCCTCCACCTTCCCCCCCTCCACCTTCCCCCCCTTCTCCCCCTCCACCTTCCCCCCTTCGCCCCCTCCACCTTCCCCCCTTCGCCCCCTCCCACCTTCCCCCCTTCACCCCCTCCACCTTCCCCGCTTCGCCCCCTCCACCTTCCCCCCTTCGCCCCCTCCAGCTTCCCCCCTTCTCCCCCCCACCTTCCCCCCTTCTCCCCCTCCACCTTCCCCCCTCGCCCCCTCCACCTTCCCCCTTCGCCCCCTCCACCTTCCCCCTTCGCCCCCCTCCACCTTCCCCCCTTCGCCCCCTCCACCTCCCCCCTTCGCCCCCCTCCACCTTCCCCCCCTTCGCCCCCTCCACCTTCCCCCCTTCGCCCCCTCCACCTTCCCCCCCTCCACCTTCCCCCCTTCGCCCCCTCCACATTCCCCCCTTCGCCCCCTCCACCTTACCCCCTTCGCTCCCTCCACCTTCCCCCCTTCGCCCCCTCCACCTTCCACCTTCGCCCCCTCCACCTTCCCCCCCTTCGCCCCCTCCACCTTCCCCCCTTCGCCCCCTCCACCTTCCCCCCCTTCGCCCCTCCACCTTCCCCCCTTTGCCCCCTCCACCTTCCCCCCTTCTCTCCCTCCACCTTCCCCCCTTCTCTCCCCACCACCTTCCCCCCTTCTCCCCCTCCACCTTCCCCCCCTTCTCCCACTCCACCTTCCCCCCTTCTCCCCCTCCACCTTCCCCCCTTCACCCCCCCCACCTTCCCCCCTTCTCCCCCCCCACCTTCCCCCCTTCCCCCACCTCCCCCCTTCTCCCCACCTCCCCCCCTTCTCCCCCACCTTCCCCCCTTCTCCCCACCTTCCCCCCTTCTCCCCACCTTCCCCCCTTCTCCCCACCTTCCCCACTTCTCCCCACCTTCCCCCCCTTCTCCCCACCTCCCCCCTTCTCCCCACCTTCCCACATTCCCCCCTTCTCCCCACCTTCCCCCCTCCCCCTTCTCCCCCTCCCCCTTCCCCCTTCCCCACTTCTCCCCTCCACCTCCCCCTCCACCTTCCCCCACCACCTTCCCCCCCTTCACCCCCTCCACCTTCCCCCCTTCTCCCCCTCCACCTTCCCCCCTTCTCCCCCTCCACCTTCCCCCCTTCTCCCCTCCACCTTCCCCCCTTCTCCCCCTCCACCTTCCCCCCTTCTCCCCCTCCACCTTCCCCCCTTCTCCCCCTCCACCCCTCTCCCCCTCCACCCCTTCTCCCCTCCACCTTCTCCCCCTCCACCTCCCCTCTCCCCCTTCTCCCCCTCCAGCCTCCCCCTTCTCCCCCTCCCACCCCTTCTCCACCTCCACCCCTTCTCCCCCTCCACCCCCTTCCCCCCTTCTCCCCTCCACCTTCCCCCCTTCTCCCCCTCCACCTTCCCCCTTCTCCCCTCCACCTTCCCCCCTTCTCCCCTCCAGCCTCCCTCTTCTCCCCCTCCTCCCCCCTTCTCCCCCTCCTCCCCCTTCACCTTCCCCCCTCCTCCCCCTCTACCTTCCCCCTTCTCCCCCTCCACCTTCCCCCCCCTTCTCCCCTCCACTTCCCCCTTCTCCCCCTCCAGCTTCCCCCCTTCTCCCCTCCAGCTTCCCCCCTTCTCCCCCTCCAGCTTCCCCCATCTCCCCCTTCACTTCCCCCCTTCTCCCCCTCCACCTCCCCCCCTTCTCCCCTCCACCTTCCCCCCTTCTCCCCCTCCACCTTCCCCCTTCTCCCCCTCCACCTTCCCCCTTCTCCCCTCCCCCCTTCACCTCTCTCCCCCTCCCCCTCTTCTCCCCCTCCACCTTCCCACCCTTCTCCCACTCCACCTTACCCCCTTCTCCCCCTCCACCATCCCCCCTTCTCCCCCTCCACCTTCCCCCTTCTCCCCCTCCACCTTCCCACCTTCTCCCCCTCCACCTTCCCCCCTTCTCCCCCTCCACTTTCCCCCTTCTCCCCCTCCACTTTCCCCCCTCCACCTTCCCCCCTTCACCTTCCCCCCCTCCAACCTTCCCCCCCTCCACCTCCCCCCCTCCACCTTCCCCCTCCACCTTCCCCCCTCCACCTTCCCCCCTCCACTTCCCCCCTTCTCCCCCTCCACCTTCCCCCCTTCTCCCCCTCCACCTTCCCCCTTCTCCCCCTCCACCCTCCACTTTCCCCTCTTCTCCCCCTCCACCTTCCCCCTTCTCCCCTCCACCTTCCCCCTTCTCCCCCTCCACCTTCTCCCCCTCCACCTTCCCCCCTCCACCTTCCCCCCCTCCACCTTCCCCCCTCCACCTTCCCCCCTCCACCTCCCCCCTCCACCTTCCCCCCCTCCACCTTCCCCCCTCCACCTCCCCCCTCCACCTTCCCCCCTTCTCCCCCACCATCTTCCCCCCTCCATCTTCCCCATTCCAACTTCCCCCCTTCTCCCCCTCCAACTCCCCCTTCCCCCCTCCTCCCCCTCCACCTTCCCCCCCTTCTCCCCCTCCACATTCCCCCCTTCTCTCCACCACATTCCCCCCTTTCCCCCCCTCCACCTTCCCCCTTCTCCCCCTCCACCTTCCCCCCTTCTCCCCCTCCACCTTCCCCCTTCCCCCCCTCCACCTTCCCCCCCTTCACCATTCTCCCCCTCCACCTTCCCCCCTTCTCCCCTCCACCTTCCCCCCTTCTCCCCCTCCACCTTCCCCCCTTCTCCTCCTCCACCTTGCCCCCTTCTCCCCCTCCACCTTCCCCCTTCTCCCCCTCCACCTTCCCCCCTCCACCTTCCCCCTTCTCCCCCTCCACCCTTCCCCCCTCCACCTTCCCCCCTCCACCTTCCCCCCTTCTCCCCCTCCACCTTCCCCCTTCTCCCCCTCCACCCTCTCCCCCTCCACCTTCCCCCCTTCGCCCCCTCCACCATCCCCCTTCTCCACCTCCACCTTCCCCCCCCTTCTCCCCCCTCCACCTTCCCCCTTCACCCCCTCCACCTTCCCCCTTCTCCCCCTCACCTTCCCCCTTCTCCCCCCACCTTCCCCCTTCTCCCCCTCCACCTCCCCCTTCTCCCCCTCCACCTTCCCCCCCTTCTCCCCCTCCACCCTTCCCCCCTTCTCCCCTTCCACCTTCCCCCCTCCACCTCGCCCCTTCTCCCCCTCCACCTTCCCCCCCTCCACCTTCCCCCCTTCTCCCCCACCACCTCCCCCCCTCCACCTTCCCCCCTTCTCCCCCAACACCTTCCCCCCTTCTCCCCCAACACCTCCCCCCCCTTCTCCCCCTCCACCTTCCCCCCTTCTCGCCCTCCACCTTCCCCCCTTCTCGCCCTCCACCTTCCCCCTTCTCGCCCTCCACCTTCCCCCCTTCTCCCCCTCCACCTTCCCCCTTCTCCCCCTCCACCTTCCCCCCGCCCTCCACCTTCCCCCTCCTCCCCCTCCACCAACCCCCCTCCTCCCCTCCACCTTCCCCCTCCACCTTCCCCCCTTCTCCCCACACCACCTCCCCACCTTCTCCCCTTCCCCCCCTCCACCTTCCCCCCTTCTCCCCTCCACCTTCCCCCCTTCTCCCCTCCACCTTCCCCCCTTCTCCCCCTCCACCTTCCCCCCTTCTCCCCCTCCACCTTCCCCCCTTCTCCCCCTCCACCTTCCCCACCCCCATCTCCCCCTCCACCTTCCCCCCCTTCACCATTCTCCCCCTCCACCTTCCCCCCTTCTCCCCCACCACCTTCCCCCTTCTCCTCCTCCACCTTGCCCCCTTCACCCCCACCACCTCCCCCTTCACCCCCTCCACCTTCCCCCCTTCTCCCCCTCCACCTTCCCCCCTCCACCAACCCCCCTTCTCCCCCCACCACCTTCCCCCCTCCACCTTCCCCCCATCTCCCCCACCACCTTCCCCCTTCTCCCCTCCACCCCTTCTCCCCCTCCACCTTCCCCCCCTTCTCCCACCCTCCACCTTCCCCCCTTCTCCCCCTCCACCTTTCCCCCTTCTCCCCCTCCACCTCCCCCAACTCCCCCCCACCTCCCCCCAACTCCCCTCCAACTCCCCCTTCTCCCCCTCGACCTCCCCACCCCCACCTCCCCCAACTCCCCCACCCACCATCCCCCCTTCCACCCCTCCACCAACCCCCCTTCGCCCCCTCCACCTTCCCCCCCAACTCCCCCTCCACCTTCCCCCCTTCTCCCCCTCCACCTTCCCCCCTTCTCCCCCTCCACCTTCCCCCGTTCTTCCCCTCCACCATCCCCCCCTCCACCTTCCCCCCTTCACCCCCTCCACCTTCCCCCTTCTCTCCTGCACCATCCCCCCTCTCTCCCCCACCTTCCCCCTTCTCCCCCTCCACCTTCCCCCCTTCTCCCCCTCCACCTTCCCCCACCCTCCACCTCGCCCCTCCACCCCCCTCCACCTTCCCCCCTCCTCCCCCTCCACTTCCCCCCTCCTCCTTCCCCCATCTCCCACACCACCTCCCCCCTTCTCCCCCTTCCCAACTTCTCCCCACCCCCACCCCCCTTCCCCCCTCCACCTTACCCCCTTCCATCCCTCCACCTTCCCCCCCTTCTCCCCCTCCACCTTCCCCCCTTATCCCCCTCCACCTTCCCCCCTTCTCCCCCTTCCCCCCTTCTCCCCCCTCCACCTTCCCCCCCTTCTCCCCTTCCACCTTCCCCCCACTTCTCCCCCTCCACCTTCCCCCCCTTCTCCCCACCCCCCACCTTCCCCCGCTTCTCCCCCTCGACCATCCCCCCCTTCTCCCCCACCACCTTCTCCCCCTTCACCCCTCCACCCCTTCTCCCCCACCACCCCATCTCCCCCACCACCCCTTCTCCCCCTCCACCCCTTCTCCCCCTCCACCCCTTCTCCCCCTCCACCCCTTCTCCCGCTCCACCCCTTCTCCCGCTCTACCCCTTCTCCCCCTCCACCCCTTCGCCCCACCACCCCTTCTCCCCAACCCACCCCTTCTCCCTCCACCCCCTCTCCCCCTCCACCCCTTCTCCCCCACCACCCCTTCTCCCCCTCCACCATCACCCCCTCCACCTCCCCCTTCTCCCCTCCACCCCTTCACCCCCCACCACCCCCCACCACCCCCCTCCCCCCTCCACCCCTTCTCCACCTCCACCCCTCCCCCCTCCACCCACCCCCCTTCACCCCTCCACCTCCCCTCTCCACCTCCTCCCCCCTTCTCCCCCCTCCCCCCCCTTCACCTCCACCCCCTCCACCCCCTCCACCTTCCCCCCTTCTCCCCCCCAACCTTCCCCCCCCCTCCCCCTCCACCATCCCCCCTCTCTCCCTCCACCTCCCCCCTTCTCCCCTCCACCCTCCCCCCCATCTCCCCCTCCATCTCCGCCCCCCCTCTCCCCCCTCCACCCTCCCCCTTCTCCCCCTCCACCTT
This sequence comes from Scyliorhinus torazame, assembly GCF_047496885.1. Taxonomy (NCBI): domain Eukaryota; kingdom Metazoa; phylum Chordata; class Chondrichthyes; order Carcharhiniformes; family Scyliorhinidae; genus Scyliorhinus; species Scyliorhinus torazame. Next base: position 26,781 of record NW_027309394.1, on the reverse strand, counting down.
CCCCCCTTCTCCCCCTCCACCTTCCCCCCTTCTCCCCCCTCCACCTTCCCCCCCTTCTCCCCTCCACCTCCCCCCCTTCTCCCCCTCCACCTCCACCCCCTCCACCTTCCCCCCCTTCTCCCCCCTCCACCTCTCCCCCCTTCCCCCTCCACCTTCCCCCCCCCACCTTCCCCCCCCACCCTCCCCCCCTTCTCCCCCTCCACCTTCTCCCCCCCCTCCCCCCTTCTCCCCTCCACCCCCTTCTCCCCCTCCACTCCTTCTCCCCCTCCACCCCTTCTCCCCTTCCACCCCTTCTCCCCCTCCACACCTTCTCCCCCTCCACCCCTTCTCCCCCTCCACCCCGTCTCCCCCCTCCACCCCTTCTCCCCCTCCACCCCTCACCCCCCACCCCCACACCCCTCCACCCCACCACCCTCTCCCCCACCACCCCTTCCCCCCACCACCCCCTCTCCACCTCCACCTTCCCCCCTTCTCCCCCTCCACCATCCCCATCTCCCCCTCCACCTTCCCCCTTCTCCCCCTCCAGCCTCCCCCTTATCCCCCTCCACCCCTCTCCCCCTCCACCCCCTTCTCCCCCTCCACCTTCCCCCCCTTCTCCCCCTCCACCTTCCCCCCCCTCCCCCCCCTTCTCCCCCTCCACCCCTTCTCCCCCTCCACCTCCTCCCTTCTCCCCCTCCACCTTCCGCCCCTTCTCCCCCTCCACCTCCCTCCTTCTCCCCTCTCCACCATCCCCCTTCACCTCCACCCTCCCCCCTTCTCCCACTCCACCTTCCCCCCCTTCACCCCTCCACCTTCCCCCCATCTCCCCCCACCCCACCCTCCCCCCATCACCCCACCACCCTCCCCCCTTCTCCCCCTCCACCTCCCCCATCACCCCCCACCACCTTCCCCCCCTTCACCCCCTCCACCCCTTCTCCCCCACCACCAACACCCCCACCAGCCACCCCCTTCACCCCCCCCACCCCTTCACCCCCTCCACCCCCCTCCACCTCCCCCAACTCCCCCACCACCCCCTTCTCCACCTCCACCCCTACTCCCCCTCCACCCCCTTCCCCCCCTTCACCCCCCACCTCCCCCCCTTCCCCCACCACCCTCCCCCCATCACCCCACCACCTCCCCCCCAACTCCCCACCACCTTCCCCCCCTTCTCCCCCACCCACCAACCCCCCTTCACCCCTCCACCTCCCTCCTTCTCCCCCTCCTCCCCCGTTCTCCCCCTCCTCCCCTTCACCTTCACCCCCTCCACCCCCTCCACCTTCCCCCCTCTCCCCCACCACCTTCCCCCCCCATCTCCCCTCCACCCTTCCCCCCTTCTCCCCCACCACCTCCCCCCCCTTCACCCCCACCACCTCCGCCCCCCCCTTCTCCCCCCCTCCACCTCCCCTTCTCCCCCTCCACCACCCCCTTCTCCCCCTCCACCTTCCCCCCTTCTCCCCCTCCACCTCCCCCTCACCCCCTCCACCTCCCCACCTCCCCCTCCACCATCACCCCCTCCACCTTCCCCCCCCACCAACTCTCCCCCCACTCCCCTCCACCTTCTCCCCCCCACCTTCCCCCCTTCTCCCCCCTCCACCTTCTCCCCCTCCACCCCCTTCTCCCCCCTCCTCCCCCTTCTCCCCCTCCACCCCTTCTCCCCCCTCCACCCCTTCTCCCCCCACCACTCCTTCTCCCCCTCCACCCCTTCACCCCTTCCACCCCTTCTCCCCCTCCACCCCTTCACCCCCTCCACCCCGTCTCCCCCTCCACCCCTTCTCCCCCTCCACCCCTTCTCCCCCTCCACCCCTTCTCCCCCTCCACCCCTTCTCCCCCTCCACCCCTTCTCCCCCACCACCCCTTCTCCCCCTCCACCTTCCCCCCTTCTCCCCCTCCACCTTCCCCCTTCTCCCCCTCCACCTTCCCCCTTCTCCCCCTCCACCTTCCCCCTTCTCCCCCTCCAGCCTCCCCCTTATCCCCCTCCAGCCTCCCCCTTCTCCCCCTCCACCCCTTCTCCCCCTCCACCCCTTCTCCCCCTCCACCTTCCCCCCTTCTCCCCCTCCACCTTCCCCCCCCTCCCCCTTCTCCCCCTCCACCCCTTCTCCCCCTCCACCTTCCCCCCTTCTCCCCCTCCACCTTCCGCCCCTTCTCCCCCTCCACCTTCCCTCCTTCTCCCTCTCCACCTTCCCCCCTTCTCCCCCTCCACCTCCCCCCCTTCTCCCCCTCCACCTTCCCCCCTTCTCCCCCTCCACCTTCCCCCTTTCTCCCCTCCACCTTCCCCCCTCCACCTTCCCCCCCTTCTCCCCCTCCACCTTCCCCCCCCTTCGCCCCCTCCACCTTCCCCCCCTTCGCCCCCTCCACCTTCCCCCCTTCGCCCCCTCCACCTTCCCCCCTTCGCCCCCTCCACCTTCCCCCCCTTCGCCCCCTCCACCTTCCCGCTTCGGCCCCTCCACCTTCCCCCCTTCGCCCCCTCCAGCTTCCCCCCCTTCTCCCCCTCCACCTTCCCCCCTTCGCCCCCTCCACCTTCCCCCCCTTCGCCCCCTCCACCTTCCCCCCCTCCACCTTCCCACCTTCGCCCCCTCCACCTTCCCCCCTTCGCCCCCTCCACCTTCCCCCCTTCGCCCCCTCCACCTTCCCCCCTTCGCCCCCTCCACCTTCCCCCCTTCGCCCCCTCCACCTTCCCCCCTTCGCCCCCTCCACCTTACCCCCTTCGCTCCCACCACCTTCCCCCCTTCTCCCCTCCACCTCCCCCCATCTCTCCCCACCACCATCCCCCCATCTCCCCCTCCACCTCCCCCCCTCTCCCACTCCACCTTCCCCCCTCTCCCCCAACCCCCCCTTCACCCCACCTCACCCCCTCCCCACCTCCCCCCTCCCCCCACCCCCACTTCCCCCCTTCCACCCCCACCCCACCACCCCCCCACCCCCCCACTCCCCCCCCCACCTCTCCCCCACCTACCCCCCTTCAACCCCACCTTCCCCCCCAACCCCAACCCCCCCCCTTCACCCCAACCCTTCCCCCCATCTCCCACCTCCCCCCTTCCCCCAACCTTCCCCCCACCTCCCCCCACCATCCCCCCTTCCCCCCACCTTCCCACAATCCCCCCTCTCCCCACCTCCCCCCCCCTTCCCCCACCTTCCCCCAACCCCCATCCCCCCATCCCCACTCCCCCCTCCACCCCCCCCTCCACCTTCCCCCCCCTCACACCCCTCCACCTTCCCCCCCATCTCCCCCTCCACCTTCCCCCTACTCCCCCACCACCTCCCCCCCATCTCCCCCACCACTTCCCCCTCCACCTCCCCCCACACCCCCCACCTTCCCCCCCCACCACCTTCCCCCCTTCCCCCTCCACCAACCCCCCATCGCCCCCTCCACCTTCCCCCTACTCCCACCACCTTCCCCCCTTCTCACCCTCCACCTTCCCCATCTCCCCCTCCACCTTCCCCCCCTTCTCCCCCCTCCACCTCCCCCCCATCTCCCCCTCCACCTTCCCCCCTCACCCCACCTCACCCCCACCCCACCTTCCCCCCTTCACCCCCCCACCTTCACCCCCCCCCACCTCCCCCCCCCACCCCCCACCCCCACCCCACCTCCCCCCTACCCCCACCTCCCCCCATCTCCCCACCTCCCCCCATCTCCCCACCTTCCTCCCAACTCCCCACCTTCCCCCCATCACCCCACCTTCCCCCCTTCTCCCCACCTCCCACATTCCCCCCTTCTCCCCACCTTCCCCCCTTCCCCCTTCTCCCCCACCCCCCTTCCCCCTTCCCCCCCCTCCACCTCCCCCCACCACCTTCCCCCCCTTCACCCCCTCCACCTTCCCCCCCCATCTCCCCCTCCACCTTCCCCCCTTCTCCCCCTCCACCTTCCCCCCCTTCTCCCCCCTCCACTTCCCCCCACCACCTTCCCCCCCTTCTCCCCACCCACCTTCCCCCTCTTCTCCCCACCCACCTTCCCCCGCTTCTCCCCCACCACCTTCTCCCCCTCCACCCCTTCTCCCCCTCCACCCCTTCTCCCCCTCCACACCTTCTCCCCCTCCACACCTTCTCCCCCTCCACACCTTCTCCCCCTCCACACCTTCTCCCCCTCCACACCTCCTCCCCCTCCACCCCTTCTCCCCCTCCACCCCTTCTCCCCCTCCACACCTTCTCCCCCTCCACACCTTCTCCCCCTCCACACCTTCTCCCCCTCCATACCTTCTCCCCCTCCACCCTTCTCCCCCTCCACCCCTTCTCCCCCTCCACCCCTTCTCCCCTCCACCCCTTCTCCCGCTCCACCCCTTTTCCCCCACCACCCCTTCTCCCCTCCACCCCTTCTCCCCCTCCACCCCTTCTCCCCCCTCCACTCCTTCTCCCCTTCCACCCCTTCTCCCCCTCCCCCTTCTCCCCCTCCACCCCTTCTCACCCTCCACCCCTTCTCACCCTCCACCCCCTCCAGCCTCCCCCTTCTCCCCCTCCAACCCTTCTCCCCCTCCACCCCTTCTCCCCCTTCCCCCCATCTCCCCCTCCACCTTCCCCCCTTCGCCCCCTCCACCTTCCCCTCTTCGCCCCCTCCACCTTCCCCCCTTCTCCCCCTCCACCTTCCCCCATTCGCCCCTCCACCTTCCCCCCTTCGCCCCCTCCACCTTCCCCCCTACGCCCCCGCCACCTTCCCCCCTTCGCCCCCTCCACCTTCCCCCCTTCGCCCCCTCCACCTTCCCCCCCATCGCCCCCTCCACCTTCCGCCCTTCGCCCCCTCCACCTTCCCCCCTTCTCCCCACCTTCCCCCCTTCTCCCCACCTTTCCCCCTTCTCCGCCTCCCCACCTTCCCCCCCCTCCCCACCTTCCCCCCCTCCCCACCTTCCCCCCTTCTCTCCCTCCACCTTCCCCCCTTCTCCCCCTCCACCTTCCCCCCCTCCACCTTCCCCCCCTCCACCTTCCCCCCCTCCACCTTCCCCCCTCCACCTTCCCCCCCTCCAACTTCCCCCCTCCACCTTCCCCCCTTTCTTCCCCTTCCCCCCCTCCACCTTCCCCCCTTCTCCCCCTCCACCTTCCACCTTCCCCCCTTCTCCCCCTCCACCTTCCCCCCTTTTCCCCCTCCACCTTCCCCCTTCTCCCCTTCCCCCCTTCTCCCCCTCCACCTTCCCCCCTTCTTCCCCTTCACCTTCCCCTCCTCCACGTTCCCCCCTTCTCCCCCTCCACCTTCCCCCCCCTCCTCCCCTTCCACCTTCCCCCCCCTTCTCCCCCTCCACCTTCCCCCGCCTTCTCCCCCTCCACCTTCCCCCCCTTCTCCCCCTCCACCTTCCCCCCCTTCTCCCCCTCCACCTTCCCCCACTTCTCCCTCTCCACCTTCCCTCCCTTCTCCCCCTCCACCTTCCCCCCCCTTCTCCCCCTCCACCTTCTCCCCCTCCACCTTCTCCCCCTCCACCTTCTCTCCCCCTCTCCCCCCTCCAGCTCCCCCTCTCCCCCTCCCCCCCTCTCCCCCTCCAGCTCCCCCTCTCCCCCTCCCCCCCTCTCCCCCTCCAGCTCCCCCTCTCCCCCTCCAGCTTCCCCCCTCTCCCCCTCCAGCTTCCCCCCCGCTCCAGCTTCCCCCCTCTCCCCCTCCAGCTTCCCCCCTCTCCCCCTCCAGCTTCCCCCCCTCTCCTCCTCCAGCTTCCCCCCCTCTCCCCCTCCAGCTTTCCCCCCCTCTCCCCCTCCAGCTTTCCCCCCCTCTCCCTCCAGCTTCCCCCCCCTCTCCCCCTCCAGCTTCCCCCCCCTCTCCCCCTCCAGCTTCCCCCCCCCTCTCCCCCTCCAGCTTCCCCCCCCTCTCCCCCTCCAGCTTCCCCCCCCCTCTCCCCCTCCAGCTTCCCCCCCTCTCCCCCTCCAGCTTCCCCCCCCTCTCCCCCTCCAGCTTCCCCCCCTCTCCCCCTCCAGCTCCCCCCTCTCCCCCTCCATCTCCCCCCTCTCCCCCTCCAGCTCCCCCCTCTCCCCCTCCAGCTTCCCCCCCTCTCCCCCTCCAGCTTCCCCCCCTCTCCCCCTCCAGCTTCCCCCCCCTCCCCCTCCAGCTTCCCCCCCTCTCCCCCTCCAGCTTCCCCCCCCTCTCCCCCTCCAGCTTCCCCCCCCTCTCCCCCTCCAGCTTCCCCCCCCCTCCAGCTTCCCCCCCCTCCCCCTCCAGCTTCCCCCCCCTCCCCCTCCAGCTTCCCCTCCCTCCCCCTCCAGCTTCCCCCCTCCCCCTCCAGCTTCCCCCCCTCCCCCCCTCCAGCTTCCCTACCCTCCCCCTCCCCCTCCAGCTTCCCCCCCCCCTCTCCCCCTCCAGATTCCCCACCCTCTCCCCCTCCAGCTTCTCCCCCCCTCTCCCCCTCCAGCACCCCCCTCCCCCTCCCCCTCCAGCTCCCCCCCTCTCCCCCTCTCCCCCTCCAGCTTCCCCCCCCTCTCCCCCTCCAGCTCCCCCCCTCTCCAGCTTCCCCCCACCTCTCCCCCTCCAGCTTCCCCCCCTCTCCCCCTCCAGCTTCCCCCCCTCTCCCCCTCCAGCTTCCCCCCTCTCCCCCTCCAGCTTCCCCCCCCTCTCCCCCTCCAGCTTCCCCCCCTCTCCCCCTCCAGCTTCCCCTCCTCTCCCCCTCCAGCTTCCCCCCCCTCTCCCCCTCCAGCTTCCCCCCCCTCTCCCCCTCCAGCTTCCCCCCCCTCCAGCTTCCCCCCCCTCCAGCATCCCCCCCTCCAGCATCCCCCCCTCCAGCTTCCCCCCCTCCAGCTTCCCCCCCCTCCAGCTTCCCCCCCCTCCAGCTTCCCCCCGCTCCAGCTTCCCCCCCTCTATCTTCCCCCCCTCCAGCTTCCCCCCCCTCTCCCCCTCCCCCCCTCCAGCTTCCCCCCCTCTCCACCTCCAGCTGCCCCCCCCTCTCCCCCTCCAACTTCCCCCCCCTCCAGCTTCCCCCCCCCTCTCCCCCTCCAGCTTCCCCCCCTCTCCCCCTCCAGCTTCCCCCCTTCTCCCCCTCCAGCTTCCCCCCCTCCCACCCCCCTCCAGCTTCCCCCCCTCCAGCTACCCCCTCCAGCTTCCCCCCCCCTCCAGCTTCCCCCCCCTCCAGCTTCCCCCCCTCCAGCTTCCCCCCCTCCAGCTTCCCCCCCCTCCAGCTTCCCCCCCCCTCCAGCTTCCCCCCCCCTCCAGCTTCCCCCCCCCCTCCAGCTTCCCCCCCCTCCAGCTTCCCCCCCCTCCAGCTTCCCCCCCTCCAGCTTCCCCCCCCAGCTTCCCCCCCCATCAGCTTCCCCCCCCAGCTTCCCCCCCCATCAGCTTCCCCCCCTTCCAGCTTCCCCCCCCTCTCCCCATCCAGCTCCCCCCTCTCCCCCTCCAGCTCCCCCCCTCCCCCTCCAGCTCCTCCCCTCCCCCTCCAGCTTCCCCCCTCTGCCCCTCCAGCTTCCCCCCCTCTCCCCCTCCAGCTTCCCCCCCTTCTCCCCCTCCAGCTTCCCCCCCCTCTCCCCCTCCAGCTTCCCCCCCTCTCCCCCTCCAGCTTCCCCCCTCTCCCCCTCCAGCTTCCCCCCCCCCCTCCCCCTCCAGCTTCCCCCCCCTCTCCCCCTCCAGCTCCCCCTCTCCCCCACCAGCTTCACCCCCCTCTCCCCCTCCAGCTTCCCCCCCTCTCCCCCTCCAGCTTCCCCCCCCCTCTCCCCCGCCAGCTCCCCCCCCTCTCCCCCTCCAGCTTCCCCCCCTCTCCAGCTTCCCCCCCTCTCCCCCTCCAGCTTCCCCCCCCTCCCCCTCCAGCTTCCCCCCTCCTCCCCCTCCAGCTTCCCCCCCCTCCCCCTCCAGCTTCCCCCCTCCTCCCCCTCCAGCTTCCCCCCCCTCCCCCTCCAGCTTCCCCCCCCTCCCCCTCCAGCTTCCCCCCCCTCCAGGTTCCCCCCCTCCCCCTCCAGCTTCCCCCCCCTCCCCCTCCCCCCTCCCCCTCCAGCTTCCCCCCCCTCTCCCCCTCCAGCTTCCCCCCTCTCCCCGTCCAGCTTCCGCCCCCTCTCCCCCTCCAGCTTCTCCCCCCCCTCCCCCTCCAGCTCTCCCCCCTCTCCCCCTCCAGCTTTCCCCCCTCCCCCCTCCAGCTCCCCCCTCCTCTCCAGCTTCCCCCCCCTCTCCCCCTCCAGCTTCCCCCCCCTCTCCCCCTCCAGCTTCCCCCCCCCTCTCCCCCTCCAGCTTCCCCCTCTCCCCCTCCAGCTTCCCCCCCCCCTCTCCCCCTCCAGCTTCTCCCCCCTCTCACCCTCCAGCTTCCCCCCCCATCCCCCTCCAGCTTCCCCCCCTTTCCCCCTCCAGCTTCCCCCCCTCTCCCCCTACAGCTTCCCCCCCTCCCCCTCCAGCTTCCCCCCCCCTCCAGCTTCCCCCCCTCCCCCTCCAGCTTCCCCCCCTCTCCCCTTCCAGCTTCCCCCCCCTCCCCCTCCAGCTTCCCCCCCCTCTCCCCCTCCAGCCTCCCCCCCTCTCCCCCTCCAGCCTCCCCCCCTCTCCCCCTCCAGCCTCCCCCCCTCTCCCCCTCCAGCCTCCCCCCTCTCCCCCTCCAGCTCCCCCCTCTCCCCCTCCAGCTCCCCCCCTCTCCCCCTCCAGCTCCCCCACCCTCTCCCCCTCCAGCTTCCCCCCCTCTCCCCCTCCTCTCCCCTCCAGCTTCCCCCCCCTCTCTCCCTCCTCTCCCCCTCCAGCTTCCCCCCCCATCTCCCCCTCCAGCTTCCCCCCCCATCTCCCCCTCCAGCTTCCCCCCCCTCTCCCCCTCCCTCTCCCCCTCCAGCTCCCCCCCCTCTCCCCCTCCAGCTCCCCCCCTCTCCCCCTCCAGCTTCCCCCGCTCTCCCCCTCCTCTCCCCCTCCAGCTTCCCCCCTCTCTCCCTCCTCTCCCCCTCCAGCTTCCCCCCCATCTCCCCCTCCAGCTTCCCCCACTTCTCCCCCTCCTCTCCCCCTCCAGCTTCCCACCCCTCTCCCCCTCCCTCTCCCCCTCCAGCTCCCCCTCCTTTCCCCCTCCAGCTTCCCCCCCTCTCCCCCTCCAGCTTCCCCGCCCCTCTCCCCCTCCAGCTCCCCCCCTCTCCCCCTCCAGCTTCCCCCCCTCTCCCCCTCCAGCTTCCCCCCTCTCCCCCTCCAGCTTCCCCCCCTCTCCCTCCAGCTTCCCCCCCCCTCTACGCCCTCCAGCTCCCCCCCCCTCTACGCCCTCCAGCTCCCCCCCCTCTCCCCCTCCAGCTTCCCTCCCCCCTCTCCCCCTCCAGCTTCCCCCCACTCCAGCATCCCCCCCCTCTCCCCCTCCAGCTTCCCCCCCCTCTACCCCTCCAGCTTCCCCCCCTCTACCCCTCCAGCTTCCCCCCCTCTCCCCCTCCAGCTTCCCCCCCTCTCCCCCTCCAGCTTCCCCCCCTCTCCCCCTCCAGCTTCCCCCCCTCTCCCCCTCCAGCTTCCCCCCCTCTCCCACTCCAGCTTGCCCCCCCTCTCCCCCTCCAGCTCCCCCCTCTCCCCCTCCAGCTTCCCCCCCCTCTCCCCCTCCAGCTCCCCCCCTCTCTCCCTCCAGCTTCCCCCCCCTCTCTCCCTCCAGCTCCCCTCCCTCTCCCCCTCCAGCTTCCCCCCCCCTCTCCCCCTCCAGCTTCCCCCCTCTCCGCCTCCAGCTTCCCCCCCCTCTCCCCCTCCAGCTTCCCCCCCCTCTCCCCCTCCAGCTTCCCCCCCCTCCAGCTTCCTCCTTCTCCCCCTCCAGCTTCCCCCCCTCTCCCCCTCCAGCTTCCCCCCCTCTCCCCTCCAGCTTCCTCCCCCCTCCAGCTTCCCCCCCGCTCTCCCCCTCCAGCTTCCCCCCCCTCTCCCCCTCCAGCTTCCCCCCTCCCCCTCCAGCTCCCCCCCTCCAGCTCCCCCCCTCCAGCTCCCCCCCTCTCCCCCTCCAGCTTCCCCCCCTCTCCCCCTCCAGCATCCCCCCCCTCCCCCTCCAGCTTCCCCCCCCTCCCCCTCCAGCTTCCCCCCCGTCCCCCTCCAGCTTCCCCCCCCTCTCCCCATCCAGCTTCCCCCCTCTCCCCCTCCAGATTCCCCCCCCTCCCCCTCCAGCTTCCCCCCCCTCTCCCCCTCCAGCTTCCCCCCCTCTCCCCCTCCAGCTTCCCCCCTCCCCCTCCAGCTTCCCCCCCCTCTCCCCCTCCAGCTTCCCCCCTCTCCCCCTCCAGCTTCCCTCCTCTCCCTCTCCAGCCTCCCCCTCTCCCCCTCCAGCTCCCCCCTCTCCCCCTCCAGCTCCCCCCCTCTCCCCCTCCAGCTCCCCCACCCTCTCCCCCTCCAGCTTCCCCCCTCTCCCCCTCCTCTCCCCTCCAGCTTCCCCCCCCTCTCTCCCTCCTCTCCCCCTCCAGCTTCCCCCCCCATCTCCCCCTCCAGCTTCCCCCCCCATCTCCCCCTCCAGCTTCCCACCCCTCTCCCCCTCCTCTCCCCCTCCAGCTTCCCCCCCTCTCCCCCTCCCTCTCCCCCTCCAGCTCCCCCCCTCTCCCCCTCCAGCTCCCCCCCTCTCCCCCTCCAGATCCCCCACCCTCTCCCCCTCCAGCTTCCCCCGCTCTCCCCCTCCTCTCCCCCTCCAGCTTCCCCCCCTCTCTCCCTCCTCTCCCCCTCCAGCTTCCCCCCCATCTCCCCCTCCAGCTTCCCCCCCTCTCCCCCTCCTCTCCCCCTCCAGCTTCCCCCCCTCTCCCCCTCCCTCTCCCCCTCCAGCTCCCCCTCCTTTCCCCCTCCAGCTTCCCCCCCTCTCCCCCTCCAGCTTTCCCGCCCCTCTCCCCCTCCAGCTCCCCCCCTCTCCCCCTCCAGCTTCCCCCCTCTCCCCCTCCAGCTTCCCCCCCCTCCCCCCCTCCAGCTTCCCCCCCTCCCCCTCCAGCTTCCCCCCCCTCTCCCTCCAGCTTCCCCCCCCCCCTCTACGCCCTCCAGCTCCCCCCCCTCTACGCCCTCCAGCTCCCCCCCTCTCCCCCTCCAGCTTCCCTCCCCCCTCTCCCCCTCCATCTTCCCCCCCCTCTCCCCCTCCAGCATCCCCCCCTCTCCCCCTCCAGCTTCCCCCCCTCTCCCCCTCCAGCTTCCCCCCCCTCTCCCCCTCCAGCTTCCCCCCCATCTCCCCCTCCAGCTTCCCCCCCTCTCCCCCTCCAGCTTCCCCCCCTCTCCCCCTCCAGCTTCCCCCCCTCTCCCACTCCAGCTTGCCCCCCCTCTCCCCCTCCAGCTCCCCCCTCTCCCCCTCCAGCTTCCCCCCCTCCAGCTCCCCCCCCTCTCCCCCTCCAGCTTCCCCCACTCTCCCCCTCCAGCTCCCCCCCTCTCTCCCCCCTTCTCCCCTCCACCTTCCCCCCCCCACCTTCCCCCCCCACCTTCCCCCCTTCTCCCCCTCCACCTTCTCCCCCTCCTCCCCCCTTCTCCCCGTCCACCCCTTCTCCCCCTCCACTCCTTCTCCCCCTCCACCCCTTCTCCCCTTCCACCCCTTCTCCCCCTCCACACCTTCTCCCCCTCCACCCCTTCTCCCCCTCCACCCCGTCTCCCCCTCCACCCCTTCTCCCCCTCCACCCCTTCTCCCCCTCCACCCCTTCTCCCCCTCCACCCCTTCTCCCCTCCACCCCTTCTCCCCCACCACCCCTTCTCCACCTCCACCTTCCCCCTTCTCCCCCTCCACCTTCCGCCTTCTCCCCCTCCACCTTCCCCCTTCTCCCCCTCCAGCCTCCCCCTTATCCCCCTCCACCCCTTCTCCCCCTCCACCCCTTCTCCCCCTCCACCTTCCCCCCTTCTCCCCCTCCACCTTCCCCCCCCTCCCCCCTTCTCCCCCTCCACCCCTTCTCCCCCTCCACCTTCCTCCCTTCTCCCCCTCCACCTTCCGCCCCTTCTCCCCCTCCACCTTCCCTCCTTCTCCCTCTCCACCTTCCCCCTTCACCTCCACCTTCCCCCCTTCTCCCACTCCACCTTCCCCCCTACACCCACTCCACCATCCCCCCATCTCCCCTCACTCCCCCCTTCTCCCCCCAACACCCCATCTCCCCACCCCCATCCACCCCATCTCCCCCCAACCACCTCCCCAACTTCTCCCCTCCCCCCTATCCCCCCTACACCCCCCTTCCCCCCCTACTCCCCCTCCCCCATCTCCCCTCCAGCCTCCCCCTACTCCCCCACCCCCCCTTCTCCCCCTCCACCCCCTCCACGCCTCCCCTTCTCCCCCTCCACCCCCTCTCCACCTCCACCCCTTCTCCCCCTCCACCCCTTCCCCCTCTCACCCTCCACCTTCCCCCCTTCTCCCCTCCACCTTCCCCCCTTCTCCCCCTCCACCCTTCCCCCTTCTCCCCTCCAGCCTCCCTCTTCTCCCCCTCCTCCCCCTTTCACCCCCTCCTCCCCTTCACCTTCTCCCCCTCCTCCCCCTCCACCTTCCCCCCTTCTCCCCCTCCACCTTCCCCCCCTTCTCCCCCTCCACCTTCCCCCTTCTCCCCCTCCACCTCCCCCCCCTTCTCCCCCTCCACCTCCGCCCCCCCTTCTCCCCCCTCCACCTCCCCTTCTCCCCCTCCACCTCCCCCTTCTCCCCTCCACCTTCCCCCCTTCTCCCCCTCCACCTTCCCCCCTTCTCCCCCTCCACCTCCCCCCCTTCTCCCCCTCCACCTTCTCCCCCTCCACCTTCCCCCCCCTCCAACTTCTCCCCCCTTCTCCCCTCCACCTTCTCCCCCCCACCTTCCCCCCTTCTCCCCCTCCACCTTCTCCCCCTCCTCCCCTTCTCCCCCTCCTCCCCCTTCTCCCCCTCCACCCCTTCTCCCCCTCCACCCCTTCTCCCCCTCCACTCCTTCTCCCCCTCCACCCCTTCTCCCCTTCCACCCCTTCTCCCCCTCCACCCCTTCTCCCCCTCCACCCCGTCTCCCCCTCCACCCCTTCTCCCCCTCCACCCCTTCTCCCCCTCCACCCCTTCTCCCCCCTCCACCCCTTCTCCCCCACCACCCCTTCTCCCCCTCCACCTTCCCCCTTCTCCCCCTCCACCTTCCCCCTTCTCCCCCTCCACCTTCCCCCTTCTCCCCCTCCACCTTCCCCTTCTCCCCCTCCAGCCTCCCCCTTATCCCCCTCCAGCCTCCCCCTTCTCCCCCTCCACCCCTTCTCCCCCTCCACCCCTTCTCCCCCTCCACCTTCCCCCCTTCTCCCCCTCCACCTTCCCCCCCCTCCCCCTTCTCCCCCTCCACCCCTTCTCCCCCTCCACCTTCCCCCCTTCTCCCCCTCCACCTTCCGCCCCTTCTCCCCCTCCACCTTCCCTCCTTCTCCCTCTCCACCTTCCCCCCTTCTCCCCCTCCACCTTCCCCCTTTCTCCCCTCCACCTTCCCCCCTCCACCTTCCCCCCTTCTCCCCCTCCACCTTCCCCCCTTCGCCCCCTCCACCTTCCCCCCTTCGCCCCCTCCACCTTCCCCCCTTCGCCCCCTCCACCTTCCCCCTTCGCCCCCTCCACCTTCCCCCCTTCGCCCCCTCCACCTTCCCCGCTTCGGCCCCTCCACCTTCCCCCCTTCGCCCCCTCCAGCTTCCCCCCTTCTCCCCCTCCACCTTCCCCCCTTCGCCCCCTCCACCTTCCCCCCTTCGCCCCCTCCACCTTCCCCCCCTCCACCTTCCCACCTTCGCCCCCTCCACCTTCCGCCCTTCGCCCCCTCCACCTTCCCCCCTTCGCCCCCTCCACCTTCCCCCCTTCGCCCCCTCCACCTTCCCCCTTCGCCCCCTCCACCTTCCCCCCCTCCACCTTCCCCCCCTTCGCCCCCTCCACCTTACCCCCTTCGCTCCCTCCACCTTCCCCCCTTCGCCCCCTCCACCTTCCCCCCTTCGCCCCCTCCACCTTCCCCCCTTCGCCCCCTCCACCTTCCCCCTTCGCCCCCTCACCTTCCCCCTTTGCCCCCTCCACCTTCCCCCTTCTCTCCCTCCACCTTCCCCCTTCCTCTCCCTCCACCTTCCCCCCTTCTCCCCCTCCACCTTCCCCCCCTTCTCCCACTCCACCTTCCCCCCTTCTCCCCCTTCCCCCTTCACCCCACCTTCACCCCCTCCCCACCTTCCCCCCTTCTCCCCCTCCCACTTTCCCCCCTTCTCCCCCTCCCCACCTCCCCCCCTCCCCCCTTCTCCCCCTCCCCACCTTCTCCCCACCTTCCCCCCTTCACCCCACCTTCCCCCCTTCACCCCACCTTCCCCCCTTCTCCCACCTTCCCCCCTTCTCCCACCTTCCCCCCTTCTCCCCACCTTCCCCCCACCTTCCCCCCACCTTCCCCCTTCTCCCCACCTTCCCACATTCCCCCCTTCTCCCCACCTTCCCCCCTTCTCCCCACCTTCCCCCTTCTCCCCATCCCCCCTTCCCCCACTTCTCCCCTCCACCTCCCCCCTCCACCTTCCCCCCCCTTCACACCCTCCACCTTCCCCCCCTTCTCCCCCTCCACCTTCCCCCTTCTCCCCCTCCACCTTCCCCCCCTTCTCCCCCTCCACTTTCCCCCTCCACCTTCCCCCCTTCTCCCCTTCCACCTTCCCCCCCCTCCACCTTCCCCCCTTCGCCCCTCCACCTTCCCCCCTTCGCCCCTCCACCTTCCCCCTTCTCTCCCTCCACCTTCCCCCCTTCTCTCCTCCACCTTTCCCCCTTCTCCCCCTCCACCTTCCCCCCCTTCTCCCCCTCCACCTTCCCCCCCTTCTCCCCCTCCACCTTCCCCCCTTCACCCCACCTTCACCCCCTCCCCACCTTCCCCCCTTCTCCCCCCCACCTTCTCCCCCTCCCCACCTCCCCCCCTCCCCCCTTCTCCCCCTCCCCACCTTCCCCCCTTCTCCCACCTTCCCCCCTCTCCCCACCTTCCCCCCACCTTCCTCCCTTCTCCCCACCTTCCCCCCTTCTCCCCACCTTCCCCCCTTCTCCCCACCTTCCCCCCTTCTCCCCACCTTCCCACATTCCCCCCTTCTCCCCACCTTCCCCCCTTCCCCCTTCTCCCCCTCCCCCCTTCCCCCTTCCCCCCCTCCACCTCCCCCCTCCACCTTCCCCCCCTTCACCCCCTCCACCTTCCCCCCCCTTCTCCCCTCCACCTTCCCCCCTTCTCCCCCTCCACCTTCCCCCCCTTCTCCCCCTCCACTTTCCCCCCTCCACCTTCCCCCCCTTCTCCCCACCCACCTTCCCCCGCTTCTCCCCACCCACCTTCCCCCGCTTCTCCCCCTCCACCTTCTCCCCCTCCACCCCTTCTCCCCCTCCACCCCTTCTCCCCCTCCACACCTTCTCCCCCTCCACACCTTCTCCCCCTCCACACCTTCTCCCCCTCCACACCTTCTCCCCCTCCACACCTTCTCCCCCTCCACACCTTCTCCCCCTCCACACCTCCTCCCCCTCCACCCCTTCTCCCCCTCCACCCCTTCTCCCCCTCCACACCTTCTCCCCCTCCACACCTTCTCCCCCTCCACACCTTCTCCCCCTCCATACCTTCTCCCCCTCCACCCCTTCTCCCCCTCCACCCCTTCTCCCCCTCCACCCCTTCTCCCCCTCCACCCCTTCTCCCCCTCCACCCCTTCTCCCGCTCCACCCCTTTTCCCCCACCACCCCTTCTCCCCTCCACCCCTTCTCCCCCTCCACCCCTTCTCCCCCTCCACTCCTTCTCCCCTTCCACCCCTTCTCCCCCTCCCCCTTCTCCCCCTCCACCCCTTCTCACCCTCCACCCCTTCTCACCCTCCACCCCCTCCAGCCTCCCCCTTCTCCCCCTCCAACCCTTCTCCCCCTCCACCCCTTCTCCCCCTTCCCCCCATCTCCCCCTCCACCTTCCCCCCTTCGCCCCCTCCACCTTCCCCTCTTCGCCCCCTCCACCTTCCCCCCTTCTCCCCCTCCACCTTCCCCCATTCGCCCCTCCACCTTCCCCCCTTCGCCCCCTCCACCTTCCCCCCTACGCCCCCTCCACCTTCCCCCCTTCGCCCCCTCCACCTTCCCCCCTTCGCCCCCTCCACCTTCCCCCCCATCGCCCCCTCCACCTTCCGCCCTTCGCCCCCTCCACCTTCCCCCCTTCTCCCCACCTTCCCCCCTTCTCCCCACCTTTCCCCCTTCTCCGCCTCCCCACCTTCCCCCCCCTCCCCACCTTCCCCCCCTCCCCACCTTCCCCCCCTTCTCTCCCTCCACCTTCCCCCCTTCTCCCCCTCCACCTTCCCCCCCTCCACCTTCCCCCCCTCCACCTTCCCCCCCTCCACCTTCCCCCCTCCACCTTCCCCCCCTCCAACTTCCCCCCTCCACCTTCCCCCCTTTCTTCCCCTTCCCCCCCTCCACCTTCCCCCCTTCTCCCCCTCCACCTTCCACCTTCCCCCCTTCTCCCCCTCCACCTTCCCCCCTTTTCCCCCTCCACCTTCCCCCCCTTCTCCACCTCCACCTTCCCCCACTTCTCCCTCTCCACCTTCCCCCCCTTCTCCCCCTCCACCTTCCCCCCCCTTCTCCCCCTCCACCTTCTCCCCCTCCACCTTCTCCCCCTCCACCTTCTCTCCCCCTCTCCCCCCTCCAGCTCCCCCTCTCCCCCTCCCCCCCTCTCCCCCTCCAGCTCCCCCTCTCCCCCTCCAGCTTCCCCCCTCTCCCCCTCCAGCTTCCCCCCCGCTCCAGCTTCCCCCCTCTCCCCCTCCAGCTTCCCCCCTCTCCCCCTCCAGCTTCCCCCCCTCTCCTCCTCCAGCTTCCCCCCCTCTCCCCCTCCAGCTTTCCCCCCCTCTCCCCCTCCAGCTTTCCCCCCCTCTCCCTCCAGCTTCCCCCCCCCTCTCCCCCTCCAGCTTCCCCCCCCTCTCCCCCTCCAGCTTCCCCCCCCCTCTCCCCCTCCAGCTTCCCCCCCCTCTCCCCCTCCAGCTTCCCCCCCCCTCTCCCCCTCCAGCTTCCCCCCCTCTCCCCCTCCAGCTTCCCCCCCCTCTCCCCCTCCAGCTTCCCCCCCTCTCCCCCTCCAGCTCCCCCCCTCTCCCCCTCCATCTCCCCCCCTCTCCCCCTCCAGCTCCCCCCTCTCCCCCTCCAGCTTCCCCCCCTCTCCCCCTCCAGCTTCCCCCCCTCTCCACCTCCAGCTTCCCCCCCCTCCCCCTCCAGCTTCCCCCCCTCTCCCCCTCCAGCTTCCCCCCCCTCTCCCCCTCCAGCTTCCCCCCCCTCTCCCCCTCCAGCTTCCCCCCCCCTCCAGCTTCCCCCGCCTCCCCCTCCAGCTTCCCCCCCCTCCCCCTCCAGCTTCCCCCCCTCCCCCTCCAGCTTCCCCCCTCCCCCTCCAGCTTCCCCCCCTCCCCCCCTCCAGCTTCCCTACCCTCCCCCTCCCCCTCCAGCTTCCCCCCCCCCTCTCCCCCTCCAGATTCCCCACCCTCTCCCCCTCCAGCTTCTCCCCCCCTCTCCCCCTCCAGCACCCCCCTCCCCCTCCCCCTCCAGCTCCCCCCCTCTCCCCCTCTCCCCCTCCAGCTTCCCCCCCCTCTCCCCCTCCAGCTCCCCCCCTCTCCAGCTTCCCCCCACCTCTCCCCCTCCAGCTTCCCCCCCTCTCCCCCTCCAGCTTCCCCCCCTCTCCCCCTCCAGCTTCCCCCCTCTCCCCCTCCAGCTTCCCCCCCCTCTCCCCCTCCAGCTTCCCCCCCTCTCCCCCTCCAGCTTCCCCTCCTCTCCCCCTCCAGCTTCCCCCCCCTCTCCCCCTCCAGCTTCCCCCCCCTCTCCCCCTCCAGCTTCCCCCCCTCTCCAGCTTCCCCCCCTCCAGCATCCCCCCCTCCAGCATCCCCCCCTCCAGCTTCCCCCCCTCCAGCTTCCCCCCCCTCCAGCTTCCCCCCCCTCCAGCTTCCCCCCGCTCCAGCTTCCCCCCCTCTATCTTCCCCCCCTCCAGCTTCCCCCCCCTCTCCCCCTCCCCCCCTCCAGCTTCCCCCCCTCTCCACCTCCAGCTTCCCCCCCCTCTCCCCCTCCAACTTCCCCCCCCTCCAGCTTCCCCCCCCCTCTCCCCCTCCAGCTTCCCCCCCTCTCCCCCTCCAGCTTCCCCCCCTTCTCCCCCTCCAGCTTCCCCCCCTCCCACCCCCCTCCAGCTTCCCCCCCTCCAGCTACCCCCTCCAGCTTCCCCCCCCTCCAGCTTCCCCCCCTCCAGCTTCCCCCCCTCCAGCTTCCCCCCCTCCAGCTTCCCCCCCTCCAGCTTCCCCCCCCTCCAGCTTCCCCCCCCTCCAGCTTCCCCCCCCTCCAGCTCCCCCCCCCCCTCCAGCGTCCCCCCCCTCCAGCTTCCCCCCCTAGCTTCCCCCCCCATCAGCTTCCACCCCCAGCTTCCCCCCCCCATCAGCTTCCCCCCCTTCCAGCTTCCCCCCCTCTCCCCATCCAGCTCCCCCCTCTCCCCCTCCAGCTCCCCCCCTCCCCCTCCAGCTCCTCCCCCTCCCCCTCCAGCTTCCCCCCTCTGCCCCTCCAGCTTCCCCCCCTCTCCCCCTCCAGCTTCCCCCCCTTCTCCCCCTCCAGCTTCCCCCCCCTCTCCCCCTCCAGCTTCCCCCCTCTCCCCCTCCAGCTTCCCCCCTCTCCCCCTCCAGCTTCCCCCCCCCCCTCCCCCTCCAGCTTCCCCCCCCTCTCCCCTCCAGCTCCCCCTCTCCCCCACCAGCTTCACCCCCCTCTCCCCCTCCAGCTTCCCCCCCCTCTCCCCCTCCAGCTTCCCCCCCCCTCTCCCCCGCCAGCTCCCCCCCTCTCCCCCTCCAGCTTCCCCCCCTCTCCAGCTTCCCCCCCTCTCCCCCTCCAGCTTCCCCCCCCTCCCCCTCCAGCTTCCCCCCTCCTCCCCCTCCAGCTTCCCCCCCCTCCCCCTCCAGCTTCCCCCCTCCTCCCCCTCCAGCTTCCCCCCCTCCCCCTCCAGCTTCCCCCCCCCTCCCCCTCCAGCTTCCCCCCCCTCCAGGTTCCCCCCCTCCCCCTCCAGCTTCCCCCCCCTCCCCCTCCCCCCTCCCCCTCCAGCTTCCCCCCCTCTCCCCCTCCAGCTTCCCCCCTCTCCCCGTCCAGCTTCCGCCCCCTCTCCCCCTCCAGCTTCTCCCCCCCTCCCCCTCCAGCTCTCCCCCCTCTCCCCCTCCAGCTTTCCCCCCTCTCCCCCTCCAGCTCCCCCCTCCTCTCCAGCTTCCCCCCCCTCCCCCTCCAGCTTCCCCCCCTCTCCCCTCCAGCTTCCCCCCCCCTCTCCCCCTCCAGCTTCCCCCTCTCCCCCTCCAGCTTCCCCCCCCTCTCCCCCTCCAGCTTCTCCCCCCTCTCACCCTCCAGCTTCCCCCCCCATCCCCCTCCAGCTTCCCCCCCTTTCCCCTCCAGCTTCCCCCCCTCTCCCCCTACAGCTTCCCCCCCCTCCCCCTCCAGCTTCCCCCCCCTCCAGCTTCCCCCCCTCCCCCTCCAGCTTCCCCCCTCTCCCCTTCCAGCTTCCCCCCCTCCCCCTCCAGCTTCCCCCCCCTCTCCCCCTCCAGCCTCCCCCCCTCTCCCCCTCCAGCCTCCCCCCCTCTCCCCCTCCAGCCTCCCCCCTCTCCCCCTCCAGCTCCCCCCTCTCCCCCTCCAGCTCCCCCCCTCTCCCCCTCCAGCTCCCCCACCCTCTCCCCCTCCAGCTTCCCCCCCTCTCCCCCTCCTCTCCCCTCCAGCTTCCCCCCCCTCTCTCCCTCCTCTCCCCCTCCAGCTTCCCCCCCATCTCCCCCTCCAGCTTCCCCCCCCCATCTCCCCCTCCAGCTTCCCCCCTCCCTCTCCCCCTCCTCTCCCCCTCCAGCTCCCCCCCTCTCCCCCTCCAGCTCCCCCCCTCTCCCCCTCCAGCTTCCCCCGCTCTCCCCCTCCTCTCCCCCTCCAGCTTCCCCCCCTCTCTCCCTCCTCTCCCCCTCCAGCTTCCCCCCATCTCCCCCTCCAGCTTCCCCCACTTCTCCCCCTCCTCTCCCCCTCCAGCTTCCCACCCCTCTCCCCCTCCCTCTCCCCCTCCAGCTCCCCCTCCTTTCCCCCTCCAGCTTCCCCCCCTCTCCCCCTCCAGCTTCCCCGCCCCTCTCCCCCTCCAGCTCCCCCCCCTCTCCCCCTCCAGCTTCCCCCCTCTCCCCCTCCAGCTTCCCCCCTCTCCCCCTCCAGCTTCCCCCCCTCTCCCTCCAGCTTCCCCCCCCTCTACGCCCTCCAGCTCCCCCCCCCTCTACGCCCTCCAGCTCCCCCCCCTCTCCCCCTCCAGCTTCCCTCCCCCCTCTCCCCCTCCAGCTTCCCCCCACTCCAGCATCCCCCCCCTCTCCCCCTCCAGCTTCCCCCCCCTCTACCCCTCCAGCTTCCCCCCCTCTCCCCCTCCAGCTTCCCCCCCTCTCCCCCTCCAGCTTCCCCCCCTCTCCCCCTCCAGCTTCCCCCCCTCTCCCCCTCCAGCTTCCCCCCCTCTCCCACTCCAGCTTGCCCCCCCTCTCCCCCTCCAGCTCCCCCCTCTCCCCCTCCAGCTTCCCCCCCCTCTCCCCCTCCAGCTCCCCCCCTCTCTCCCTCCAGCTTCCCCCCCCTCTCTCCCTCCAGCTCCCCTCCCTCTCCCCCCTCCAGCTTCCCCCCCCCTCTCCCCCTCCAGCTTCCCCCCTCTCCGCCTCCAGCTTCCCCCCCCTCTCCCCCTCCAGCTTCCCCCCCCTCTCCCCCTCCAGCTTCCCCCCCCTCCAGCTTCCTCATTCTCCCCCTCCAGCTTCCCCCCCTCTCCCCCTCCAGCTTCCCCCCTCTCCCCTCCAGCTTCCTCCCCCCTCCAGCTTCCCCCCCGCTCTCCCCCTCCAGCTTCCCCCCCCTCTCTCCCTCCAGCTTCCCCCCCTCCCCCTCCAGCTCCCCCCCTCTCCCCCTCCAGCTCCCCCCCTCTCCCCCCTCCAGCTTCCCCCCCTCTCCCCCTCCAGCATCCCCCCTCCCCCCTCCAGCTTCCCCCCCCCTCTCCCCCTCCAGCTTCTCCCCCCTCTCACCCTCCAGCTTCCCCCCCCATCCCCCTCCAGCTTCCCCCCCTTTCCCCCTCCAGCTTCCCCCCCCTCTCCCCCTACAGCTTCCCCCCCTCCCCCTCCAGCTTCCCCCCCCTCCAGCTTCCCCCCCTCCCCCTCCAGCTTCCCCCCCTCTCCCCTTCCAGCTTCCCCCCCCTCCCCCTCCAGCTTCCCCCCCCTCTCCCCCTCCAGCCTCCCCCCCTCTCCCCCTCCAGCCTCCCCCCCTCTCCCCCCTCCAGCCTCCCCCCTCTCCCCCTCCAGCTCCCCCCTCTCCCCCTCCAGCTCCCCCCCTCTCCCCCTCCAGCTCCCCCACCCTCTCCCCCTCCAGCTTCCCCCCCTCTCCCCCTCCTCTCCCCTCCAGCTTCCCCCCCCATCTCCCCCTCCAGCTTCCCCCCCCATCTCCCCCTCCAGCTTCCCCCCCCTCTCCCCTCCCTCTCCCCCTCCAGCTCCCCCCCCTCTCCCCCTCCAGCTCCCCCCCTCTCCCCCTCCAGCTTCCCCCGCTCTCCCCCTCCTCTCCCCCTCCAGCTTCCCCCCTCTCTCCCTCCTCTCCCCCTCCAGCTTCCCCCCCATCTCCCCCTCCAGCTTCCCCCACTTCTCCCCCTCCTCTCCCCCTCCAGCTTCCCACCCCTCTCCCCCTCCCTCTCCCCCTCCAGCTCCCCCTCCTTTCCCCCCTCCAGCTTCCCCCCCTCTCCCCCTCCAGCTTCCCCGCCCCTCTCCCCCTCCAGCTCCCCCCCTCTCCCCCTCCAGCTTCCCCCCCTCTCCCCCTCCAGCTTCCCCCCTCTCCCCCTCCAGCTTCCCCCCCCTCTCCCTCCAGCTTCCCCCCCCCTCTACGCCCTCCAGCTCCCCCCCCCTCTACGCCCTCCAGCTCCCCCCCCTCTCCCCCTCCAGCTTCCCTCCCCCCTCTCCCCCTCCAGCTTCCCCCACTCCAGCATCCCCCCCCTCCCCCTCCAGCTTCCCCCCCCTCTACCCCTCCAGCTTCCCCCCCTCTCCCCCTCCAGCTTCCCCCCCTCTCCCCCTCCAGCTTCCCCCCCCTCTCCCCCTCCAGCTTCCCCCCCCTCTCCCCCTCCAGCTTCCCCCCCTCTCCCACTCCAGCTTGCCCCCCCTCTCCCCCTCCAGCTCCCCCCTCTCCCCCTCCAGCTTCCCCCCCCTCTCCCCCTCCAGCTCCCCCCCCTCTCTCCCTCCAGCTTCCCCCCCTCTCTCCCTCCAGCTCCCCTCCCTCTCCCCCTCCAGCTTCCCCCCCCCCTCTCCCCCTCCAGCTTCCCCCCTCTCCGCCTCCAGCTTCCCCCCCCTCTCCCCCACCTCCAGCTTCCCCCCCCTCTCCCCCTCCAGCTTCCCCCCCCTCCAGCTTCCTCCTTCTCCCCCTCCAGCTTCCCCCCCTCTCCCCCTCCAGCTTCCCCCTCCCCCTCCCCTCCAGCTTCCTCCCCCCTCCAGCTTCCCCCCGCTCTCCCCCTCCAGCTTCCCCCCCCTCTCCCCCTCCAGCTTCCCCCCCCTCCCCCTCCAGCTCCCCCCCTCTCCCCCTCCAGCTCCCCCCTCTCCCCCTCCAGCTTCCCCCCCTCTCCCCCTCCAGCATCCCCCCTCCCCCCTCCAGCTTCCCCCCCCTCTCCCCCTCCAGCTTACCCCCCCTCCAGCTTCCCCCCTCTCCCCTCCAGCTTCCCCCCTCCCCCTCCAGCTTCCCCCCCTCTCCCCCTCCAGCTTCCCCCCCTCTCCCCCTCCAGCTTCCCCCCCCTCCCCCTCCAGCTTCCCCCCCCCTCTCCCCCTCCAGCTTCCCCCCCCTCCCCCTCCAGCTTCCCCCCCTCCCCCTCCAGCTTCCCCCCCCTCCCCCTCCAGCTTGCCCCCCCCTCTCCCCCTCCAGCTTCCCCCCTCTCCCCCTCCAGCTTCCCCCCCCTCACCCCCTCCAGCTTCCCCCCCTCACCCCCTCCAGCTTCCCCCCCCCTCTCCCCCTCCAGCTTCCCCCCCTCTCCCCCTCCAGCTTCCCCCCCCCTCTCCCCCTCCAGCTTCCCCCCCCCCTCTCCCCCTCCAGCTTCCCCCCCCTCTCCCCCTCCAGCTTCCCCCCCCTCTCCCCCTCCAGCTTCCCCCCCCTCTCCCCCTCCAGCTTCCCCCCCCTCTCCCCCTCCAGCTTCCCCCCCTCTCCCCCTCCAGCTTCCCCCCCCTCCCCCTCCAGCTTCCCCCCCGTCCCCCTCCAGCTTCCCCCCCCTCTCCCCATCCAGCTTCCCCCCCTCTCCCCCTCCAGATTCCCCCCCCTCCCCCTCCAGCTTCCCCCCCCTCTCCCCCTCCAGCTTCCCCCCCCTCTCCCCCTCCAGCTTCCCCCCTCCCCCTCCAGCTTCCCCCCCTCTCCCCTCCAGCTTCCCCCCTCTCCCCCTCCAGCTTCCCTCCTCTCCCCCTCCAGCCTCCCCCTCTCCCCCTCCAGCTCCCCCCTCTCCCCCTCCAGCTCCCCCCCTCTCCCCCTCCAGCTCCCCCACCCTCTCCCCCTCCAGCTTCCCCCCTCTCCCCCCTCCTCTCCCCTCCAGCTTCCCCCCCCTCTCTCCCTCCTCTCCCCCTCCAGCTTCCCCCCCCATCTCCCCCTCCAGCTTCCCCCCCATCTCCCCCTCCAGCTTCCCACCCCTCTCCCCCTCCTCTCCCCCTCCAGCTTCCCCCCCTCTCCCCCTCCCTCTCCCCCTCCAGCTCCCCCCTCTCCCCTCCAGCTCCCCCCCTCTCCCCCTCCAGATCCCCCACCCTCTCCCCCTCCAGCTTCCCCGCTCTCCCCCTCCTCTCCCCCTCCAGCTTCCCCCCTCTCTCCTCCTCTCCCCCTCCAGCTTCCCCCCCATCTCCCCCTCCAGCTTCCCCCCCTCTCCCCCTCCTCTCCCCCTCCAGCTTCCCCCCCTCTCCCCCTCCCTCTCCCCCTCCAGCTCCCCCTCCTTTCCCCCTCCAGCTTCCCCCCCTCTCCCCCTCCAGCTTTCCCGCCCCTCTCCCCCTCCAGCTCCCCCCCTCTCCCCCTCCAGCTTCCCCCCTCTCCCCCTCCAGCTTCCCCCCCTCCCCCCCCTCCAGCTTCCCCCCCTCCCCCTCCAGCTTCCCCCCCCTCTCCCTCCAGCTTCCCCCCCCCCCTCTACGCCCTCCAGCTCCCCCCCCTCTACGCCCTCCAGCTCCCCCCCTCTCCCCCTCCAGCTTCCCTCCCCCCTCTCCCCCTCCATCTTCCCCCCCCTCTCCCCCTCCAGCATCCCCCCCTCTCCCCCTCCAGCTTCCCCCCCTCTCCCCCTCCAGCTTCCCCCCCCTCTCCCCCTCCAGCTTCCCCCCCATCTCCCCCTCCAGCTTCCCCCCCTCTCCCCCTCCAGCTTCCCCCCCTCTCCCCCTCCAGCTTCCCCCCCTCTCCCACTCCAGCTTGCCCCCCCTCTCCCCCTCCAGCTCCCCCCTCTCCCCCTCCAGCTTCCCCCCCTCCAGCTCCCCCCCCTCTCCCCCTCCAGCTTCCCCCCCCTCTCCCCCTCCAGCTTCCCCCACTCTCCCCCTCCAGCTCCCCCCCTCTCTCCCTCCAGCTTCCCCCCCCTCTCTCCCTCCAGCTCCCCTCCCTCTCCCCCTCCAGCTTCCCCCCCCCTCTCCCCCTCCAGCTTCCCCCCCTCTCCGCCTCCAGCTTCCCCCCCCTCTCCCCCTCCAGCTTCCCCCCCCTCTCCCCCTCCAGCTTCCCCCCTCTCCCCCTCCAGCTTCCCCCCCTCCAGCTTCCCCCCTCTCCCCCTCCAGCTTCCCCCCCCTCTCCCCCTCCAGCTTCCCCCCCTCTCCCCCTCCAGCTTCCCCCCCTCTCCAGCTTCCCCCCCCCTCCAGCTTCCCCCCCGCTCTCCCCCTCCAGCTTCCCCCCCCTCTCCCCCTCCAGCTTCCCCCCCTCCCCCTCCAGCTCCCCCCCTCTCCCCCTCCAGCTCCCCCCTCTCCCCCTCCAGCTTCCCCCCTCTCCCCCTCCAGCTTCCCCCCTCTCCCCCTCCAGCATCCCCCCCCTCCCCCCTCCAGCTTCCCCCCCTCTCCCCCTCCAGCTTACCCCCCCTCCAGCTTCCCCCCCTCTCCCCCTCCAGCTTCCCCCCTCCCCCTCCAGCTTCCCCCCCCTCTCCCCCTCCAGCTTCCCCCCCCTCTCCCCCTCCAGCTTCCCCCCCCTCTCCCCCTCCAGCTTCCCCCCCCTCTCCCCCTCCAGCTTCCCCCCCCTCTCCCCCTCCAGCTTCCCCCCCCTCTCCCCCTCCAGCTTCCCCCCCCTCTCCCCCTCCAGCTTCCCCCCCCCTCTCCCCCTCCAGCTTCCCCCCTCTCCCCCTCCAGCTTCCCCCCCTCTCCCCCTCCAGCTTCCCCCCCCTCCCCTCCAGCTTCCCCCCTCCCCCTCCAGCTCCCCCCCTCTCCCCCTCCAGCTCTCCCCCCCTCCCCCTCCAGCTTCCCACCTCCCCCTCCAGCCCCCCCCTCCCCCTCCAGCCCCCCCTCTCCCCCTCCAGCTTCCCCCCCCTCGCCCCCTCCAGCTTCCCCCCCTCTCCCCCTCCAGCTTCCCCCCTCTCCCCCTCCAGCTTCCCCCCCCCTCTCACCCTCCAGCTCCCCCCTCCAGCTTCCCCCCCTTCTCCCCCTCCAGCTTCCCCCCTTCTCCCCCTCCAGCTTCCCCCCCTTCTCCCCCTCCAGCTTCCCCCCCCTTCTCCCCCTCCAGCTTCCCCCCCCTCTCCCCCTCCAGCTTCCCCCCCCCCTCTCCCCCTCCAGCTTCCCCCCCCTCTCCCCCTCCAGCTTCCCCCCCCTCCAGCTTCCCCCCCTCTCCCCCTCCAGCTCCCCTCTCCCCCTCCAGCTTCCCCCCCCTCTCCCCCCCCTCCCCCTCCAGCTTCCCCCCCCCTCTCCCCCCCCTCCCCCTCCAGCTTCCCCCCCCTCTCCCCCTCCAGCTTCCCCCAATCTCCCACTCCAGCTTCCCCCCCTCTCCCCCTCCAGCTTCCCCCCTCCCCCTCCAGCTTCCCCCCCCTCCCCCAGCTTCCCCCCCCTCCCCCTCCAGCTCCCCCCCTCTCCCCCTCCAGCTCCCCCCCCCTCTCCTCCTCCAGCTTCCACCCCCCTCTCCCCCCCCCCCCCTCTCCCCCTCCAGCTTCCCCCCTCTCCCCCTCCAGCTTTCCTCCCTCTCCCCTTCCAGCTTCCCCCCCTCTCCCCCTCCAGCTCCCCTCTCCCCCTCCGGCTTCCCCCCCTCTCCCCCCCTCTCCCCCCCTCCCCCTCCACCTTCCCCCCCTCTCCCCCTCCAGCTTCCCCCCCTCTCCCCCTCCAGCTTCCCCCCCTCTCCCCCTCCAGCTTCCCCCCCCTCCAGCTTACCCCCCCTCTCCCCCTCCAGCTTCCCCCCCTCTCCTCCTCCAGCTTCCACCCCCCTCTCCCCCTCCAGCTTCCCCCCCCTCCCCCTCCAGCTTCCCCCCCCTCCCCCTCCAGCTTCCCCCCTCTCCCCCTCCAGCTCCCCCCCCCCCTCTCCCCCTCCAGCTCCCCCCCCTCTCCCCCTCCAGCTCCCCCCCTCTCCCCCTCCAGCTCCCCCCTCCTCCCCCTCCAGCTTCCCCCCCTCTCCCCCTCCAGCTTCCCCCCCCTCTCCCCCTCCAGCTTCCCCCCCCTCTCCCCCTCCAGCTTCCCCCAATCTCCCCCTCCAGCTTCCCCCCCTCTCCCCCTCCAGCTTCCCCCCCCCTCCCCCTCCAGCTTCCCCCCCCCTCCCCCAGCTTCCCCCCCCTCCCCCATCTTCCCCCCCCCCCCTCCAGCTCCCCCCTCTCCCCCTCCAGCTTCCCCCCCCTCTCCTCCTCCAGCTTCCACCCCCCTCTCCCCCCCTCTCTCCCCCTCCAGCTTCCCCCCCTCTCCCCCTCCAGCTTTCCTCCCTCTCCCCCTCCAGCTTCCCCCCCCTCTCCCCCTCCAGCTCCCCTCTCCCCCTCCAGCTTCCCCCCCTCTCCCCCCCCTCCCCCTCCAGCTTCCCCCCCCTCTCCCCCTCCAGCTTCCCCCCCTCTCCCCCTCCAGCTTCCCCCCCTCTCCCCCTCCAGCTTCCCCCCCTCTCCCCCTCCAGCTTCCCCCCCCTCCAGCTTCCCCCCCTCTCCCCCTCCAGCTTCCCCCCCCTCCAGCTTCCCCCCTCT
>NW_027309393.1:0-36504 GCF_047496885.1 Scyliorhinus torazame | reverse complement strand
GGAGTATTATCAGTGCCCGTGGAGTATTATCAGTGCCCGTGGGGCATTATCAGTGCGCAGGGAGTATTCTCAGTGCCCGGGGCATATTATCAGTGCCCGGGGAGTATTATCAGTGCCCGTGGAGTATTATCAGTGACAGTGGAGTATTATCAGTGCCCAGGGAGTATTATCAGCGCCCAGGGAGTATTATTAGTGCCCGGGGAGTATTATCAGTGCCTGTGGAGCACTATCAGTGCCCGGGGAGTATGCTCAGTGCCCGGAGAGTATTCTCAGTGCCCGGAGAGTATTCTCAGTGCCCGGGGAGTATTCTCAGTGCCCTGGGAGTATTATCAGTGCCCGTGGAGTATTATCAGTGCCCGTGGAGTATTATCAGTGCCCGTGGAATATTATCAGTGCCCAGGGAGAATCCTCAGTGCCAGTGGAGTATTACCAGTGCCCAGGGAGTATTATCAGTGCCCGTGGAGTATTATCAGTGCCCAGGGAGTATTCTCAGTGCCCGGGGAGCATTCTCAGTGCCCGGGGAGCATTCTCAGTGCCCGGGGAGCATTCTCAGTGCCCGGGGAGCATTCTCAGTGTCCAGGGAGTATTATCAATGACATCTCCTTCAGTCATTTCAGATCTGTCGAACAGACTGAAATGTTTAAATCCTTTGACCCGGGTCTTTCTGACCAGGTGACGTTACGCAGTCTAGTCGATCTCGTATCCTGTTTTCACTTCCAGCCCCTCGGTCATCGTGCCGGTTTAGGTGTGACCCCGCTTAATCCCGAGCTTCCTCCGATAATCGACACAAGGCAGGAGGCTGGGAATGAAATTCCGATTGCAGAGGACAAAGCAGAGTGTGGACGCCAGGCATTTCGGTCCGGGAATGTCTCGCAGCGGCTCTCACACGCATCCAGTCAAACACTCCCAGGACAGGTACAGCACGGGGTTAGATGCAGAGTAAAGCTCCCTCTACACTGTCCCCATCAAACACTCCCAGGACAGATACAGCATGGGGTTAGATACAGAGTAAAGCTCCATCTACACTGTCCCCATCAAACACTCCCAGGACAGGTACAGCATGGGGTTAGATACAGAGTAAAGCTCCCTCTACACTGTCCCCATCAAACACTCCCAGGACAGGTACAGCACGGTGTTAGACACAGAGTAAAGCTCCCTCTACACTGTCCTCATCAAACACTCCCAGGACAGGTACAGCACAGGGTTAGATACAGAGTAAAGCTCCCTCTGCACTGTCCCCATCAAACACTCCCAGGACAGGTACAGCACGGGGTTAGATACAGAGTAAAGCACCCTCTACACTGTCCCCATCAAACACTCCCAGGACAGGTACAGCACAGGGTTAGATACAGAGTAAAGCTCCCTCTGCACTGTCCCCATCAAACACTCCCAGGACAGGTACAGCACGGGGTTAGATACAGAGTAAAGCTCCCTCTACACTGTCACCACCAAACACTCCCGGGACAGGTACAGCACGGGGTTAGATACAGAGTAAAGCTCCCTCTACACTGTCCCCATCAAATATTCCCAGGACAGGTACAGCACGGCGTTAGATACAGATTAAAGTTCCCTCTACACTGTCCCCATCAAACACTCCCAGGACAGGTACAGCACGGGGTTAGATACAGAGTAAAGCTCCCTCTACACTGTCCCCATCAAACACTCCCAGGACAGGTACAGCTCGGGGTTAGATACAGAGTAAAGCTCCCTCTACACTGTCCCCATCAAACACTCCCAGGACAGGTACAGCACGGGGTTAGATACAGAGTAAAGCTCCCTCTGCACTGTCCCCATCAAACACTCCCAGGACAGGTACAGTACAGGGTTAGATACAGAGTAAAGCTCCCTCTGCACTGTCCCCATCAAACACTTCCAGGACAGGTACAGCAAGGGGTTAGATACAGAGTAAAGCTCCCTCTACACTGTCCCCATCAAACACTCCCAGAACAGGTACAGCACGGGGTTAGATACAGAGTAAAGCTCCCTCTACACTGTCACCACCAAACACTCCCGGGACAGGTACAGCACGGGGTTAGATACAGAGTAAAGCTCCCTCTCCACTGACCCCATCAAACACTCCCAGGACAGGTACAGCACGGGGTTAGATACAGAGTAAAGCTCACTCTACACTGTCCCCATCAAATATTCCCAGGACAGGCACAGCACGGCGTTAGATACAGATTAAAGTTCCCTCTACACTGTCCCCATCAAACACTCCCAGGACAGGTACAGCACGGGGTTAGATACAGAGTAAAGCTCCCTCTACACTGTCCCCATCAAACACTCCCAGGACAGGTACAGCACGGGGTTAGATACAGAGTAAAGCTCCCTCTGCACTGTCCCCATCAAACACTCCCAGGACAGGTACAGCACAGGGTTAGATACAGAGTAAAGCTCCCTCTGCACTGTCCCCATCAAACACTCCCAGGACAGGTACAGCAAGGGGTTAGATGCAGAGTAAAGCTCCCTCTACACTGTCCCCATCAAACACTCCCAGGACAGGTACAGCACGGGGTTAGATACAGAGTAAAGCTCCCTCTACACTGTCACCACCAAACACTCCCGGGACAGGTACAGCAAGGGGTTAGATACAGAGTAAAGCTCCCTCTACACTGTCCCCATCAAACACTCCCAGGACAGGTACAGCACGGGGTTAGATACAGAGTAAAGCTCCCTCTACACTGTCTCCACCAAACACTCCCGGGACAGGTACAGCAAGGGGTTAGATACAGAGTAAAGCTCCCTCTACACTGTCCCCGTCAAACACTCCCAGGGCAGGGACAGCACGGGGTTAGATCCAGAGTAAAGCTCCCTCTACACTGTCGCCATCAAACACTCCCAGGACAGGTACAGCACGGGGTTAGATACAGAGTAAAGCTCCCTCTGCACTGTCCCCATCAAACACTCCCAGGACAGGTACAGCACGGGGTTAGATACAGAGTAAAGCTCCCTCCACACTGTCCCCATCAAACACTCCCAGGACAGGTACAGCAAGGGGTTAGATACAGAGTAAAGCTCCCTCTACACTGTCCCCGTCAAACACTCCCAGGGCAGGTACAGCATTGTGTTAGATACAGAGTAAAGCTCGCTCTTCACTGTCCCCATCAAACACTCCCAGGACAGGTACAGCACGGGGTTAGATACAGAGTAAAGCTCACTCTACACTGTCCCCGTCAAATATTCCCAGGACAGGTACAGCACGGCGTTAGATACAGATTAAAGTTCCCTCTACACTGTCCCCATCAAACACTCCCAGGACAGGTACAGCACGGGGTCAGATACAGAGTAAAGCTCCCTCTACACTGTCCCCATCAAACACTCCCAGGACAGGTACAGCACGGGGTTAGACACAGAGTAAAGCTCCCTCTAGACTGTCCCCATCAAACACTCCCAGGACAGGTACAGCACGGGGTTAGATACAGAGTAAAGCTAACTCTACGCTGTCCCCCATCAAACACTCCCAGAGCAGGAACAGCACAGGGTTAGATACAGAGTAAAGCTCCCTCTGCACTGTCCCCATCAAACACTCCCAGGACAGGTACAGCACGGGGTTAGACACAGAGTAAAGCTCCCTCTACACTGTCCCCATCAAACACTCCCAGGAAAGGTACAGCACGGTGTTAGATACAGAGTAAAGCTCCCTCTCCACTGTCCCCATCAAACACTCCCAGGACAGGTACAGCACGGGGTTAGATACAGAGTAAAGCTCCCTCTGCACTGTCCCCATCAAACACTCCCAGGACAGGTACAGCACAGGGTTAGATACTGAGTAAAGCTCCCTCTGCACTGTCCCCATCAAACACTCCCAGGACAGGTACAGCAAGGGGTTAGATACAGAGTAAAGCTCCCTTGACACTGTCCCCATCAAACACTCCCAGGACAGGTACAGCACGGGGTTAGATACAGAGTAAAGCTCCCTCTACACTGTCACCACCAAACACTCCCGGGACAGGTACAGCAAGGGGTTAGATACAGAGTAAAGCTCCCTCTACACTGTCCCCATCAAACACTCCCAGGACAGGTACAGCACGGGGTTAGATACAGAGTAAAGCTCCCTCTACACTGTCTCCACCAAACACTCCCGGGACAGGTACAGCAAGGGGTTAGATACAGAGTAAAGCTCCCTCTACACTGTCCCCGTCAAACACTCCCAGGGCAGGGACAGCACGGGGTTAGATCCAGAGTAAAGCTCCCTCTACACTGTCGCCATCAAACACTCCCAGGACAGGTACAGCACGGGGTTAGATACAAAGTAAAGCTCCCTCTGCACTGTCCCCATCAAACACTCCCAGGACAGGTACAGCACGGGGTTAGATACAGAGTAAAGCTCCCTCCACACTGTCCCCATCAAACACTCCCAGGACAGGTACAGCAAGGGGTTAGATACAGAGTAAAGCTCCCTCTACACTGTCCCCGTCAAACACTCCCAGGGCAGGTACAGCATTGTGTTAGATACAGAGTAAAGCTCGCTCTTCACTGTCCCCATCAAACACTCCCAGGACAGGAACAGCACGGGGTTAGATGCAGAGTAAAGCTCCCTCTACACTGTTCCCATCAAACTCTCCCAGGACAGGTATAGCAGGGTTTAGATACAGAGTAAAGCTCCCTCTACACTGTCCCCATCAAACACTCACAGGACAGGTACAGCACGGGTTTAGATACAGAGTAAAGTTCCCTCTACAGTGTCCCCATCAAACACTCCCAGGACAGGTACAGCATGGGGTTAGATGCAGAGTAAAGCTCCCTCTATACCGTCCCCATCAAACACTCCCAGGACAGGTACAGCATGGGGTTAGATACAGAGTAAAGCTCTCTCTACACTGTCCCCATCAAACACTCCCAGGACAGGTACAGCAAGGGGTTAGATACAGAGTAAAGCTCCCTCTACACTGTCCCCATCAAACACTCCCAGGACAGGTACAGCACGGGGTTAGATACAGAGTAAAGCTCCCTCTACACTGTCACCACTAAACACTCCCGGGACAGGTACAGCAAGGGGTTAGATACAGAGTAAAGCTCCCTCTACACTGTCCCCATCAAACACTCCCAGGGCAGGGACAGCACGGGGTTAGATCCAGAGTAAAGCTCCCTCTACACTGTCGCTATCAAACACTCCCAGGACAGGTACAGCACGGGGTTAGATACAGAGTAAAGCTCCCTCTGCACTGTCCCCATCAAACACTCCCAGGACAGGTACAGCACGGGGTTAGATACAGAGTAAAGCTCACTCCACACTGTCCCCATCAAACACTCCCAGGACAGGTACAGCAAGGGGTTAGATACAGAGTAAAGCTCCCTCTACACTGTCCCCAGAAAACACTCCCGGGACAGATACAGCACGGGGTTAGATAAAGAGTAAAGCTCGCTCTTCACTGTCCCCATCAAACACTCCCAGGGCAGGTACAGCACGGGGTTAGATACAGAGTAAAGCTCCCTCTACACTGTTCCCATCAAACACTCCCAGGACAGGTATAGCAGCGGTTAGATACAGTGTAAAGCTCCCTCTATACCGTCCCCATCAAACACTCCCAGGACAGGTACAGCACGGGGTTAGATACAGAGTAAAGCTCCCTCTCCACTGACCCCATCAACCACTCCCAGGACAGGGACAGCACGGGGTGAGATACAGAGTAAAGCTCCCTCTCCACTGACCCCATCAAACACTCCCAGGACAGGTACAGCACGGGGTTAGATACAGAGTAAAGCTCCCTCTCCACTGACCCCATCAAACACTCCCAGGACAGGTACAGCACGGGGTTAGATACAGAGTAAAGCTCACTCTACACTGTCCCCATCAAACATTCCCAGGACAGGTACAGCACGGCGTTAGATACAGATTAAAGCTCCCTCTACACTGTCCCCATCAAACACTCCGAGACAGGTACAGCACGGGGTTAGATACAGAGTAAAGCTCACTCTACACTGTCCCCATCAAACACTCCCAGGACAGGTACAGCCCGGGGTTAGATACAGCGAAAAGCTCCCTCTACATTGTCCCCACCAAACACTCCCGGGACAGATACAGCACGGGGTTAGATAAAGAGTAAAGCTCCCTCTACACTGTCCCCATCAAACACTCCCGGGACAGGTACAGCACGGGGTTAGTTACAGAGTAAAGCTCCCTCTACACTGTCCCCCATCAAACACTCCCAGAGCAGGAACAGCACAGGGTTAGATACAGAGTAAAGCTCCCTCTGCACTGTCCCCATCAAACACTCCCAGGACAGGTACAGCACGGGGTTAGACACAGAATAAAGCTCCCTCTACACTGTCCCCATCAAACACTCCCAGGACAGGTACAGCACGGGGTTAGATACAGAGTAAAGCTCCCTCTGCACTGTCCCCATCAAACACTCGCAGGACAGGTACAGCACAGGGTTAGATACAGAGTAAAGCTCCCTCTGCACTGTCCCCATCAAACACTCCCAGGACAGGTACAGCAAGGGGTTAGATACAGAGTAAAGCTCCCTCTACACTGTCCCCATCAAACACTCCCAGGACAGGTACAGCACGGGGTTAGATACAGAGTAAAGCTCCCTCTACACTGTCACCACCAAACACTCCCGGGACAGGTACAGCAAGGGGTTAGATACAGAGTAAAGCTCCCTCTCCACTGTCCCCATCAAACACTCCCAGGACAGGTACAGCACGGGGTTAGATACAGAGTAAAGCTCCCTCTGCACTGTCCCCATCAAACACTCCCAGGACAGGTGCAGCAAGGGGTTAGATACAGAGTAAAGCTCCCTTGACACTGTCCCCATCAAACACTCCCAGGACAGGTACAGCACGGGGTTAGATACAGAGTAAAGCTCCCTCTACACTGTCACCACCAAACACTCCCGGGACAGGTACAGCAAGGGGTTAGATACAGAGTAAAGCTCCCTCTACACTGTCCCCATCAAACACTCCCGGGACAGGTACAGCACGGGGTTAGTTACAGAGTAAAGCTCCCTCTACACTGTCCCCCATCAAACACTCCCAGAGCAGGAACAGCACAGGGTTAGATACAGAGTAAAGCTCCCTCTGCACTGTCCCCATCAAACACTCCCAGGACAGGTACAGCACGGGGTTAGACACAGAATAAAGCTCCCTCTACACTGTCCCCATCAAACACTCCCAGGACAGGTACAGCACGGGGTTAGATACAGAGTAAAGCTCCCTCTGCACTGTCCCCATCAAACACTCGCAGGACAGGTACAGCACAGGGTTAGATACAGAGTAAAGCTCCCTCTGCACTGTCCCCATCAAACACTCCCAGGACAGGTACAGCAAGGGGTTAGATACAGAGTAAAGCTCCCTCTACACTGTCCCCATCAAACACTCCCAGGACAGGTACAGCACGGGGTTAGATACAGAGTAAAGCTCCCTCTACACTGTCACCACCAAACACTCCCGGGACAGGTACAGCAAGGGGTTAGATACAGAGTAAAGCTCCCTCTCCACTGTCCCCATCAAACACTCCCAGGACAGGTACAGCACGGGGTTAGATACAGAGTAAAGCTCCCTCTGCACTGTCCCCATCAAACACTCCCAGGACAGGTACAGCAAGGGGTTAGATACAGAGTAAAGCTCCCTTGACACTGTCCCCATCAAACACTCCCAGGACAGGTACAGCACGGGGTTAGATACAGAGTAAAGCTCCCTCTACACTGTCACCACCAAACACTCCCGGGACAGGTACAGCAAGGGGTTAGATACAGAGTAAAGCTCCCTCTACACTGTCCCCATCAAACACTCCCAGGACAGGTACAGCACGGGGTTAGATACAGAGTAAAGCTCCCTCTACACTGTCTCCACCAAACACTCCCGGGACAGGTACAGCAAGGGGTTAGATACAGAGTAAAGCTCCCTATACACTGTCCCCGTCAAACACTCCCAGGGCAGGGACAGCACGGGGTTAGATCCAGAGTAAAGCTCCCTCTACACTGTCGCCATCAAACACTCCCAGGACAGGTACAGCACGGGGTTAGATACAAAGTAAAGCTCCCTCTGCACTGTCCCCATCAAACACTCCCAGGACAGGTACAGCACGGGGTTAGATACAGAGTAAAGCTCCCTCCACACTGTCCCCATCAAACACTCCCAGGACAGGTACAGCAAGGGGTTAGATACAGAGTAAAGCTCCCTCTACACTGTCCCCGTCAAACACTCCCAGGGCAGGTACAGCATTGTGTTAGATACAGAGTAAAGCTCGCTCTTCACTGTCCCCATCAAACACTCCCAGGACAGGAACAGCACGGGGTTAGATGCAGAGTAAAGCTCCCTCTACACTGTTCCCATCAAACACTCCCAGGACAGGTATAGCAGCGGTTAGATACAGTGTAAAGCTCCCTCTATACCGTCCCCATCAAACACTCCCAGGACAGGTACAGCACGGGGTTAGATACAGAGTAAAGCTCCCTCTCCACTGACCCCATCAACCACTCCCAGGACAGGGACAGCACGGGCTGAGATACAGAGTAAAGCTCCCTCTCCACTGACCCCATCAAACACTCCCAGGACAGGTACAGCACGGGGTTAGATACAGAGTAAAGCTCCCTCTCCACTGACCCCATCAAACACTCCCAGGACAGGTACAGCACGGGGTTAGATACAGAGTAAAGCTCACTCTACACTGTCCCCATCAAACATTCGCAGGACAGGTACAGCACGGGGTTAGATACAGAGTAAAGCTCCCTCTACACTGTCCCCATCAAACACTCCCAGGACAGGTACAGCACGGGGTTAGATACAGAGTAAAGCTCCCTCGACACTGTCCCCATCAAACATTCCCAGGACAGGTACAGCACGGGGTTAGATACAGAGTAAAGCTCACTCTACACTGTCCCCATCAAACATTCCCAGGACAGGTACAGCACGGGGTTAGATACAGAGTAAAGCTCACTCTACACTGTCCCCATCAAACATTCCCAGGACAGGTACAGCACGGCGTTAGATACAGATTAAAGCTCCCTCTACACTGTCCCCATCAAACACTCCGAGACAGGTACAGCACGGGGTTAGATACAGAGTAAAGCTCACTCTACACTGTCCCCATCAAACACTCCCAGGACAGGTACAGCCCGGGGTTAGATACAGCGAAAAGCTCCCTCTACACTGTCCCCACCAAACACTCCCGGGACAGATACAGCACGGGGTTAGATAAAGAGTAAAGCTCCCTCTACACTGTCCCCATCAAACACTCCCGGGACAGGTACAGCACGGGGTTAGTTACAGAGTAAAGCTCCCTCTACACTGTCCCCCATCAAACACTCCCAGAGCAGGAACAGCACAGGGTTAGATACAGAGTAAAGCTCCCTCTGCACTGTCCCCATCAAACACTCCCAGGACAGGTACAGCACGGGGTTAGACACAGAGTAAAGCTCCCTCTACACTGTCCCCATCAAACACTCCCAGGACAGGTACAGCACGGCGTTAGATACAGATTAAAGCTCCCTCT
This sequence comes from Scyliorhinus torazame, assembly GCF_047496885.1. Lineage (NCBI taxonomy): Eukaryota > Metazoa > Chordata > Chondrichthyes > Carcharhiniformes > Scyliorhinidae > Scyliorhinus > Scyliorhinus torazame. The sequence goes on along the minus strand of NW_027309393.1, from coordinate 27,065 downwards.
ACACTGTCCCCATCAAACACTCCGAGACAGGTACAGCACGGGGTTAGATACAGAGTAAAGCTCACTCTACACTGTCCCCATCAAACACTCCCAGGACAGGTACAGCCCGGGGTTAGATACAGCGAAAAGCTCCCTCTACACTGTCCCCACCAAACACTCCCGGGACAGATACAGCACGGGGTTAGATAAAGAGTAAAGCTCCCTCTACACTGTCCCCATCAAACACTCCCGGGACAGGTACAGCACGGGGTTAGTTACAGAGTAAAGCTCCCTCTACACTGTCCCCCATCAAACACTCCCAGAGCAGGAACAGCACAGGGTTAGATACAGAGTAAAGCTCCCTCTGCACTGTCCCCATCAAACACTCCCAGGACAGGTACAGCACGGGGTTAGACACAGAGTAAAGCTCCCTCTACACTGTCCCCATCAAACACTCCCAGGACAGGTACAGCACGGGGTTAGATACAGAGTAAAGCTCCCTCTGCACTGTCCCCATCAAACACTCGCAGGACAGGTACAGCACAGGGTTAGATACAGAGTAAAGCTCCCTCTGCACTGTCCCCATCAAACACTCCCAGGACAGGTACAGCAAGGGGTTAGATACAGAGTAAAGCTCCCTCTACACTGTCCCCATCAAACACTCCCAGGACAGGTACAGCACGGGGTTAGATACAGAGTAAAGCTGCCTCTACACTGTCACCACCAAACACTCCCGGGACAGGTACAGCAAGGGGTTAGATACAGAGTAAAGCTCCCTCTCCACTGTCCCCATCAAACACTCCCAGGACAGGTACAGCACGGGGTTAGATACAGAGTAAAGCTCCCTCTGCACTGTCCCCATCAAACACTCCCAGGACAGGTACAGCACAGGGTTAGATACAGAGTAAAGCTCCCTCTGCACTGTCCCCATCAAACACTCCCAGGACAGGTACAGCAAGGGGTTAGATACAGAGTAAAGCTCCCTTGACACTGTCCCCATCAAACACTCCCAGGACAGGTACAGCACGGGGTTAGATACAGAGTAAAGCTCCCTCTACACTGTCACCACCAAACACTCCCGGGACAGGTACAGCAAGGGGTTAGATACAGAGTAAAGCTCCCTCTACACTGTCCCCATCAAACACTCCCAGGACAGGTACAGCACGGGGTTAGATACAGAGTAAAGCTCCCTCTACACTGTCTCCACCAAACACTCCCGGGACAGGTACAGCAAGGGGTTAGATACAGAGTAAAGCTCCCTCTACACTGTCCCCGTCAAACACTCCCAGGGCAGGGACAGCACGGGGTTAGATCCAGAGTAAAGCTCCCTCTACACTGTCGCCATCAAACACTCCCAGGACAGGTACAGCACGGGGTTAGATACAAAGTAAAGCTCCCTCTGCACTGTCCCCATCAAACACTCCCAGGACAGGTACAGCACGGGGTTAGATACAGAGTAAAGCTCCCTCCACACTGTCCCCATCAAACACTCCCAGGACAGGTACAGCAAGGGGTTAGATACAGAGTAAAGCTCCCTCTACACTGTCCCCGTCAAACACTCCCAGGGCAGGTACAGCATTGTGTTAGATACAGAGTAAAGCTCGCTCTTCACTGTCCCCATCAAACACTCCCAGGACAGGAACAGCACGGGGTTAGATGCAGAGTAAAGCTCCCTCTACACTGTTCCCATCAAACTCTCCCAGGACAGGTATAGCAGGGTTTAGATACAGAGTAAAGCTCCCTCTACACTGTCCCCATCAAACACTCACAGGACAGGTACAGCACGGGTTTAGATACAGAGTAAAGTTCCCTCTACAGTGTCCCCATCAAACACTCCCAGGACAGGTACAGCATGGGGTTAGATGCAGAGTAAAGCTCCCTCGATACCGTCCCCATCAAACACTCCCAGGACAGGTACAGCATGGGGTTAGATACAGAGTAAAGCTCTCTCTACACTGTCCCCATCAAACACTCCCAGGACAGGTACAGCAAGGGGTTAGATACAGAGTAAAGCTCCCTCTACACTGTCCCCATCAAACACTCCCAGGACAGGTACAGCACGGGGTTAGATACAGAGTAAAGCTCCCTCTACACTGTCACCACTAAACACTCCCGGGACAGGTACAGCAAGGGGTTAGATACAGAGTAAAGCTCCCTCTACACTGTCCCCATCAAACACTCCCAGGGCAGGGACAGCACGGGGTTAGATCCAGAGTAAAGCTCCCTCTACACTGTCGCTATCAAACACTCCCAGGACAGGTACAGCACGGGGTTAGATACAGAGTAAAGCTCCCTCTGCACTGTCCCCATCAAACACTCCCAGGACAGGTACAGCACGGGGTTAGATACAGAGTAAAGCTCACTCCACACTGTCCCCATCAAACACTCCCAGGACAGGTACAGCAAGGGGTTAGATACAGAGTAAAGCTCCCTCTACACTGTCCCCAGAAAACACTCCCGGGACAGATACAGCACGGGGTTAGATAAAGAGTAAAGCTCGCTCTTCACTGTCCCCATCAAACACTCCCAGGGCAGGTACAGCACGGGGTTAGATACAGAGTAAAGCTCCCTCTACACTGTTCCCATCAAACACTCCCAGGACAGGTATAGCAGCGGTTAGATACAGTGTAAAGCTCCCTCTATACCGTCCCCATCAAACACTCCCAGGACAGGTACAGCACGGGGTTAGATACAGAGTAAAGCTCCCTCTCCACTGACCCCATCAACCACTCCCAGGACAGGGACAGCACGGGGTGAGATACAGAGTAAAGCTCCCTCTCCACTGACCCCATCAAACACTCCCAGGACAGGTACAGCACGGGGTTAGATACAGAGTAAAGCTCCCTCTCCACTGACCCCATCAAACAGTCCCAGGACAGGTACAGCACGGGGTTAGCTACAGAGTAAAGCTCACTCTACACTTTCCCCATCAAACATTCCCAGGACAGGTACAGCACGGCGTTAGATACAGATTAAAGCTCCCTCTACACTGTCCCCATCAAACACTCCGAGACAGGTACAGCACGGGGTTAGATACAGAGTAAAGCTCACTCTACACTGTCCCCATCAAACACTCCCAGGACAGGTACAGCCCGGGGTTAGATACAGCGAAAAGCTCCCTCTACACTGTCCCCACCAAACACTCCCGGGACAGATACAGCACGGGGTTAGATAAAGAGTAAAGCTCCCTCTACACTGTCCCCATCAAACACTCCCGGGACAGGTACAGCACGGGGTTAGTTACAGAGTAAAGCTCCCTCTACACTGTCCCCCATCAAACACTCCCAGAGCAGGAACAGCACAGGGTTAGATACAGAGTAAAGCTCCCTCTGCACTGTCCCCATCAAACACTCCCAGGACAGGTACAGCACGGGGTTAGACACAGAGTAAAGCTCCCTCTGCACTGTCCCCATCAAACACTCCCAGGACAGGTACAGCACGGGGTTAGATACAGAGTAAAGCTCCCTCTGCACTGTCCCCATCAAACACTCGCAGGACAGGTACAGCACAGGGTTAGATACAGAGTAAAGCTCCCTCTGCACTGTCCCCATCAAACACTCCCAGGACAGGTACAGCAAGGGGTTAGATACAGAGTAAAGCTCCATCTACACTGTCCCCATCAAACACTCCCAGGACAGGTACAGCACGGGGTTAGATACAGAGTAAAGCTCCCTCTACACTGTCACCACCAAACACTCCCGGGACAGGTACAGCAAGGGGTTAGATACAGAGTAAAGCTCCCTCTACACTGTCGCCATCAAACACTCCCAGGACAGGTACAGCACGGGGTTAGATACAGAGTAAAGCTCACTCTGCACTGTCCCCATCAAACACTTCCAGGACAGGTACAGCACGGAGTTAGATACAGAGTAAAGCTCCCTCCACACTGTCCCCATCAAACACTCCCAGGACAGGTACAGCACGGGGTTAGATGCAGAGTAAAGCTCCCTCTATACCGTCCCCATCAAACACTCCCAGGACAGGTACAGCACGGGGTTAGATACAGAGTAAAGCTCCCTCTCCACTGACCCCATCAACCACTCCCAGGACAGGGACAGCACGGGGTGAGATACAGAGTAAAGCTCCCTCTCCACTGACCCCATCAAACACTCCCAGGACAGGTACAGCACGGGGTTAGATACAGAGTGAAGCTCCCTCTCCACTGACCCCATCAAACACTCCCAGGACAGGTACAGCACGGGGTTAGATACAGAGTAAAGCTCACTCTACACTGTCCCCATCAAACATTCCCAGGACAGGTACAGCACGGCGTTAGATACAGATTAAAGCTCCCTCTACACTGTCCCCATCAAACACTCCGAGACAGGTACAGCACGGGGTTAGATACAGAGTAAAGCTCACTCTACACTGTCCCCATCAAACACTCCCAGGACAGGTACAGCCCGGGGTTAGATACAGCGAAAAGCTCCCTCTACACTGTCCCCACCAAACACTCCCGGGACAGATACAGCACGGGGTTAGATAAAGAGTAAAGCTCCCTCTACACTGTCCCCATCAAACACTCCCGGGACAGGTACAGCACGGGGTTAGTTACAGAGTAAAGCTCCCTCTACACTGTCCCCCATCAAACACTCCCAGAGCAGGAACAGCACAGGGTTAGATACAGAGTAAAGCTCCCTCTGCACTGTCCCCATCAAACACTCCCAGGACAGGTACAGCACGGGGTTAGACACAGAGTAAAGCTCCCTCTACACTGTCCCCATCAAACACTCCCAGGACAGGTACAGCACGGCGTTAGATACAGAGTAAAGCTCCCTCTGCACTGTCCCCATCAAACACTCCCAGGACAGGTACAGCACGGGGTTAGATACAGAGTAAAGCTCCCTCTGCACTGTCCCCATCAAACACTCCCAGGACAGGTACAGCACAGGGTTAGATACAGAGTAAAGCTCCCTCTGCACTGTCCCCATCAAACACTCCCAGGACAGGTACAGCAAGGGGTTAGATACAGAGTAAAGCTCCCTCTACACTGTCCCCATCAAACACTCCCAGGACAGGTACAGCACGGGGTTAGATACAGAGTAAAGCTCCCTCTACACTGTCACCACCAAACACTCCCGGGACAGGTACAGCAAGGGGTTAGATACAGAGTAAAGCTCCCTCTACACTGTCCCCATCAAACACTCCCAGGACAGGCACAGCACGGGGTTAGATACAGAGTAAAGCTCCCTCTGCACTGTCCCCATCAAACACTTCCAGGACAGGTACAGCACGGGGTTAGATACAGAGTAAAGCTCCCTCCACACTGTCCCCATCAAACACTCCCAGGACAGGTACAGCAAGGGGTTAGATACAGAGTAAAGCTCCCTCTACACTGTCCCCGTCAAACACTCCCAGGGCAGGTACAGCATTGTGTTAGATACAGAGTAAAGCTCGCTCTTCACTGTCCCCATCAAACACTCCCAGGACAGGAACAGCACGGGGTTAGATGCAGAGTAAAGCTCCCTCTACACTGTTCCCATCAAACACTCCCAGGACAGGTATAGCAGGGTTTAGATACAGAGTAAAGCTCCCTCTACACTGTCCCCATCAAACACTCCCAGGACAGGTACAGCACGGGGTTAGATACAGAGTAAAGCTCTCTCTACACTGTCCCCATCAAACACTCCCAGGACAGGTACAGCACGGGGTTAGATACAGAGTAAAGCTCCCTCTACACTGTCCCCATCAAACACTCCCAGGACAGGTACAGCACGGGGTTAGATGCAGAGTAAAGCTCCCTCTGCACTGTCCCCATCAAACACTCCCAGGACAGGTACAGCACGGGGTTAGATACAGAGTAAAGCTCCCTCCACACTGTCCCCATCAAACACTCCCAGGACAGGTACAGCAAGGGGTTAGATACAGAGTAAAGCTCCCTCTACACTGTCCCCGTCAAACACTCCCAGGGCAGGTACAGCATTGTGTTAGATACAGAGTAAAGCTCGCTCTTCACTGTCCCCATCAAACACTCCCTGGACAGGTACAGCACAGGGTTAGATACAGAGTAAAGCTCCCTCGACACTGTCCCCATCAAACACTTCCAGGACAGGTACAGCACGGGGTTAGATACAGAGTAAAGCACCCTCTGCACTGTCCCCATCAAACACTCCCAGGACAGGAACAGCATGGGGTTAGATGCAGAGTAAAGCTCCCTCTACACTGTTCCCATCAAACACTCCCAGGACAGGTACAGCAGGGGTTAGATACAGAGTAAAGCTCCCTCTACACTGTCCCCATCAAACACTCCCAGGACAGGTACAGCACGGGGTTAGATACAGAGTAAAGTTCCCTCTACACTGTCCCCATCAAACACTCCCAGGACAGGTACAGCACGGGGTTAGATACAGAGTAAAGCTCCCTCTACACTGTCCCCATCAAACACTCCCAGGACAGGTACAGAACGGGGTTAGATACAGAGTAAAGCTCCCTCTACTGTCCCCATCAAACACTCCCAGGACAGGTACAGAACGGGGTTAGATACAGAGTAAAGCTCCCTCTACACTGTCCCCATCAAACACTCCCAGGACAGGTACAGCACGGGGTTAGATACAGAGTAAAGCTCCCTCTGCACTGTCCCCATCAAACACTCCCAGGACAGGTACAGCACGGGGTTAGATACAGAGTAAAGCTCCCTCTACACTGTCCCCATCAAACACTCCCAGGACAGGTACAGCACGGGGTTAGATACAGAGTAAAGCTCCCTCTACACTGTCCGCATCAAACACTCGCAGGACAGGTACAGCACGGGGTTAGATACAGAGTAAAGCTCCCCCGACACTGTCCCCATCAAACACTCCCAGGACAGGTACAGCACGGGGTTAGATACAGAGTAAAGCTCCCTCTACACTGTCCCCATCAAACACTCCCAGGACAGGTACAGCACGGGGTTAGATACAGAGTAAAGCTCCCTCTACACTGTCCGCATCAAACACTCGCAGGACAGGTACAGCACAGGGTTAGATACAGAGTAAAGCTCCCCCGACACTGTCCCCATCAAACACTCCCAGGACAGGGGCAGCACGGGGTTCGAGAGAGGGGGAGGCGGGGCTGTTTAATTGGACAAAACGTGTTAGAATATCTTTGGAAGCTTTATTGGAATTTTAAAAATATCCTGGAAATAGCAGAACATAAGTCCCGAATGTAAACACATTCAAATCTTCTCGGAAGATAAAATCCACAGGTTCGCACACATTCCACGGCCTGCCGCAGAGACCGATCGGCCAACCCGGACTTCCCGCTGGACTCCGCTCGGGCCTTGGCCAAGGAGGAAACGAGCGTCTGAGGAGAAGGTTTGTTTGGCCAAAGGCGCTGGAGTTCCGCAACGTTGGCTGAGTCAGATAGGGGCGGGGGACGGGGGGGCGGGTCACAGCAGAGGGCGTCCCCCGTCCCTCAGTTCAACCAACCATCTTGGATTGCCAGAAACGGCGCCATCTTGGATTGCCTGAAAATTGGGCCTACGCAGCCAGGCGTCCCCACCGTGTGGTCAGCGCTCGAGCCCAAATAGATCCTCCTCCCGTGCCGGCTGTCCCCTTTCGACTTGGCAAAGGGGGCCTTTTGACTTTTCGAATCCACGAGGACAAGGCCGGAAACAGCAGAGCACAGCGTTGTCCGTGGGAACCAGTCCCAGCGCCCGGTTGGAGGCTAATGGCAAAAGAACAAAAAAAAAAAAAATCAAGGCTTAGCAACAGAGACGGTACAGTTTAGCAACAGGCCATTCAACCCCACTGCTCTGTGCTAGGAAGGCTGATCCACACAAGATCGCGAGAAACTGCAGAGTGCGGTGAACTCAGCCCAACGCATCGCACAAGCTTGCCACCCCCACATTGATTCTGTCCCCACCTCCCGCTGCCTCAGGAAGGCAGACAGCATTGCCAGAGACCCCTCACACCCAGGCTTTGCCCTCTTCCAGACCCTTCCTTCAGACAGAAGTCTGAAGACTCGCACATCCAGACTCCCCACAGCTACCAGACTCCTCAACGACTCCCCCTCGGACTGATCTCTTCCCTGTAAGAACACTATTCACGACGCCCTATGCTGCTCTTGCTCATGTATTTGCTTTGTTTGGCCCCTTGTTCGGCACTGTAACCAATCACTGTTTGTCGGTGTACCATTTGTCAATGTTCTCTGTCAATTATTCTTTTGTTTACGATGTACGTACTGTGTACATTCCCTCGGATCCAGAAAAATACTTTTCATTGTGCGTCGGTACACGTGACAATAAATCAAATCAAAAAAATCACACGAGTCTCCTTGCAACCATATCCTCCCCAGCCCAATTCACCATCTCCGTCTACTCCTCCCTCCCTCAGATATTTATACAGGCGCCCCCTCTACGACCCCTGTGGGAGCGAGTTCCACATTCATCCCCGCTGCCTTTGTGAACGAGTCCCACGTTCTCCCCACTCCCAGTGGGAGCGAGTCCCACGTTCTCCCCCACTCCCAGTGGGAGCAAGTCCCATATTCTCCCCCACTCCCAGTGGGAGCGAGTCCCACATTCTCCCCCACTCCCTGTGGGAGCGAGTCCCACATTCTCCCCACTCCCTGTGGGAGCGAGCCCCACATTCTCCCCCACTCCCTGTGGGAGCGAGTCCCACATTCTCCCCCACTCCCTGTGGGAGCGAGTCCCACATTCTCCCCCACTCCCTGTGGGAGCGAGTCCCACATTCTCCCCCACTCCCTGTGGGAGCGAGTCCCACATTCTCCCCACTACCCGCTGGAGCGAGTCCCACATTCTCCCCACTCCCTGTGGGAGCGAATCCCACATTCCCCCCACTCCCGGTGGGAGCGAATCCCACGTTCTCCCCACTCCCTGTGGGATCGAATCCCACATTCTCCCCCACTTCCTGTGGGAGCGAGTTTCACAATCTCCCCACCCTGTGGGAGCAAGACCCACATTCTTCCCCACTCCCCGTGGGAGCGAATCCCACATTCTCCCCCCCTAAATGTGGAAGCGAGTCGCACATTCTCCCCCACTCCCTGTGGGAACGAGTCCCACATTCTCCCCACTCCCTGTGGGAGCGAGTTTCACAATCTCCCCACCCTGTGGGAGCAAGTCCCACATTCTCCCCCACTCCCTGTGGGAGCAAGTACCAAATTCTCCCCCACTCCCTGTGGGAGCGAGTTCCACATTCTCCCCACTCCCCGCGAGAGCGAGTCCCACATTCTCCCCCACTACCTGTGGGAGCGGGTCCCACATTCTCCCCCACTCCCTGTGGCAGCGAGTCCCACATTCTCCCCCACTCTCCGTGGGAGCGAGTCCCATATTCTCCCCCACTCCCTGTGGGAGCGAGTCCCACATTCTCCCCCACTCCCTGTGGGAGCGAGTCCCACATTCTCCCCCACTCCCTGTGGGAGCGAGTCCCACATTCTCCCCCAATCCCTGTGAGAGGGAGTCCCACATTCTCCCCCACTCCCCGTGAGAGCGAGTCCCACATTCTCCCCCACTCCCTGTGGGAGCGAGTCCCACATTCTCCCCCACTCCCTGTGGGAGCGAGTCCCACATTCTCCCCACTCCCAGTGGGAGCGAGTCCCACATTCTTCCCCACTCCCCGTGGGAGCGGGTCCCACATTCTCCCCCACTACCCGTGGGAGCGAGTCCCTCATACTCCCCCACTCCCCGTGGGAGCGAGTCCCACATTCTCCCCCATTCCCCGTGGGAGCGAGTCCCACATTCTCCCCCACTCCCCGTGGGAGCGAGTCCCACATTCTCCCCCACTCCCCGTGGGAGCGAGTCCCACATTCTCCCCCACTCCCCAGGGGAGCGAGTCCCGCATTCTCCCCACTCCCTGTGGGTACGAGTCCCGCATTCTCCCCACTCCCTGTGGGAGCGAGTCCCACGTTCATCCCACTCCCTGTGGAAGCGAGTCCCACATTCTCCCCCACTCCCTGTGGGAGCGAGTCCCACATTCTCCCCCACTCCCTGTGGGAGCGAGTCCCACATTCTCCCCCACTCCCTGTGGGAGCGAGTCCCACATTCTCCCCCACTCCCTGTGGGAGCGAGTCCCACATTCTCCCCCACTCCCTGTGGGAGCGAGTCCCACATTCTCCCCCACTCCCTGTGGGAGCGAGTCCCACATTCTCCCCACGCCCTTTAGGAGCGAGTCCCACATTCTCCCCACTCCCTGTAGGAGCGAGTCCCACATTCTCTCCCACTCCCTGTGGGAGCGAGTCCCACATTCTCCCGACACCCTGTAGGAGCGAGTTCCACATTCTCCCCACTCCCTGTAGGAGCGAGTCCCACATTCTCCCCCACTCCCCGTGGGAGCGAATCCCACATTCTCCCCCACTCCCTGTGGGAGCGAGTCCCACATTCTCCCCACTCCCTGTGGGAACGAGTCCCACATTCTCCCCACTCCCTGTGGGAGCGAGTCCCCCATTCTCCCCACTCCCTGTGGGAGCGAGTCCCACATTCTCCCCCACTCCCTGTGGGAGCGAATCCCACATTCTTCACACTCCCTGTGGGAGCGAGTCCCACATCTCCCCACACCCTGTGGGAGCGAGTCACACATTCTCCCCCACTCCCTGTGGGAGCGAGTCCCACATTCTCCCCCACTCCCTGTGGGAGCGAGTCCCACATTCTCCCCCACTCCCTGTGGGAGCGAGTCCCACATTTTCCCCCACTCCCAGTTGGAGCGAGTCCCCCATTCTCCCCACTCCCTGTGGGAGCGAGTCCCACATTCTCCCCACTGCCTGTGGGAGCGAGTCCCACATTCTCCCCACTCCCTGTGGGAGCGAGTCCCACATTTTCCCCCACTCCCAGTTGGAGCGAGTCCCCCATTCTCCCCACTCCCTGTGGGAGCGAATCCCACATTCTTCCCACTCCCTGTGGGAGCGAGTCCCACATTCTCCCCACTCCCTGTGGGAGAGAGTCCCACATTCTCCCCCACTCCCTGTGGGAGCGAATCCCACATTCCCCCCACTCCCTGTGGGAGCGAGTCCCACATTCTCCCCCACTCCCTGTGGGAGCGAGTTCCACATTCTCCCCCTCTCCCTGTGGGAGCGAGTCCCACATTCTCCCCCACTCCCTGTGGGAGCGAATCCCACATTCCCCCCACTCCCTGTGGGAGCGAATCCCACATTCCCCCCACTCCCTGTGGGAGCGAGTCCCACATTCTCCCCCAATCCCTGTGAGAGGGAGTCCCACATTCTCCCCCACTCCCCGTGAGAGCGAGTCCCACATTCTCCCCCACTCCCTGTGGGAGCGAGTCCCACATTCTCCCCCACTCCCTGTGGGAGCGAGTCCCACATTCTCCCCACTCCCAGTGGGAGCGAGTCCCACATTCTTCCCCACTCCCCGTGGGAGCGGGTCCCACATTCTCCCCCACTACCCGTGGGAGCGAGTCCCTCATACTCCCCCACTCCCCGTGGGAGCGAGTCCCACATTCTCCCCCATTCCCCGTGGGAGCGAGTCCCACATTCTCCCCCACTCCCCGTGGGAGCGAGTCCCACATTCTCCCCCACTCCCCGTGGGAGCGAGTCCCACATTCTCCCCCACTCCCCAGGGGAGCGAGTCCCACATTCTCCCCACTCCCTGTGGGTACGAGTCCCGCATTCTCCCCACTCCCTGTGGGAGCGAGTCCCACGTTCATCCCACTCCCTGTGGAAGCGAGTCCCACATTCTCCCCCACTCCCTGTGGGAGCGAGTCCCACATTCTCCCCCACTCCCTGTGGGAGCGAGTCCCACATTCTCCCCCACTCCCTGTGGGAGCGAGTCCCACATTCTCCCCCACTCCCTGTGGGAGCGAGTCCCACATTCTCCCCCACTCCCTGTGGGAGCGAGTCCCACATTCTCCCCCACTCACTGTGGGAGCGAGTCCCACATTCTCCCCACGCCCTTTAGGAGCGAGTCCCACATTCTCCCCACTCCCTGTAGGAGCGAGTCCCACATTCTCTCCCACTCCCTGTGGGAGCGAGTCCCACATTCTCCCGACACCCTGTAGGAGCGAGTTCCACATTCTCCCCACTCCCTGTAGGAGCGAGTCCCACATTCTCCCCCACTCCCTGTGGGAGCGAGTCCCACATTCTCCCCCACTCCCCGTGGGAGCGAATCCCACATTCTCCCCCACTCCCTGTGGGAGCGAATCCCACATTCTCCCCCTCTCCCTGTGGGAGCGAGTTCTTGCGTCTGGCTAAGCAGACGTGGGCGCCCAGCACCACTTAACACAACATTCGAGAGGCCTAGTACATCAGGCCCTGGAACGTCCCTGCAGCAGGGAATAGAGGCCTCCCCCCGACAGATCCAAGCCCTGGGAACAGCCAGTCTGCAAACAGGAGGAGCAGCTTTTCAATTCTGAAGCAATGGGGAACTCAGCCAGGCTGGACAATGAGTGCTGCTCTCGGCATTCGAGCGGAGACTGGGATCAGGTACAACTCTCGGTGAAAGATCCCAGCCACACTCTGAGAAAGAATCATCGCAAAACATTCCCACCATCAATGGCTTTGTGAGAGCTTTCAACAGATCCACAGCCAGCACCATACAAATGACAAGAGTGTCGCTATAGAGACCGGAGATTCAGCACTGGTGGGGGTGGGCCTGTCACTGTATAACACTGGGGAACAGTACTGGTGGGGACGGGTCTGTCACTGTATAACACTGGGGTACAGTACTGGTGGGGACGGGTCTGTCACTGTATAACACTGGGGTACAGTACTGGTGGGGACGGGTCTGTCACTGTATAACACTGGGGTACAGTACTGGTGGAGACGGGTCTGTCACTGTATAACACTGGGGTACAGTACTGGTGGGGACGGGTCTGTCACTGTATAACACAGGGCTACAGTACTGGTGGGGATGGGTCTGTCACTGTATAACACTGGGGTACAGTACCGGTGGGGATGGGTCTGTCACTGTATAACACTGGGGTACAGTGCTGGTGGGGATGGGTCTGTCACTGTATAACACTGGGGTACAGTACTGGTGGGGACAGGTCTGTCACTGTATAACACTGGGGTACAGTACTGGTGGGGACGGGTCTGTCACTGTATAACACTGGGGTACAGTACTGGTGGGGACGGGTCTGTCACTGTATAACACTGGGGTACAGTACTGGTGGGGACGGGTCTGTCACTGTATAACACTGGGGTACAGTACTGGTGGGGACGGGTCTGTCACTGTATAACACTGGGGTACAGTACTGGTGGGGATGGGTCTGTCACTGTATAACACTGGGGTACAGTACTGGTGGGGACGGGTCTGTCACTGTATAACACTGGGGTACAGTACTGGTGGGGATGGGTCTGTCACTGTATAACACTGGGGTACAGTACTGGTGGGGACGGGTCTGTCACTGTATAACACTGGGGTACAGTACTGGTGGGGACGGGTCTGTCACTGTATAACACTGGGGTACAGTACTGGTGGGGACGGGTCTGTCCCTGTATAACACTGGGATACAGTACTGGTGGGGACGGGTCCGTCACTGTATAACACTGGGGTACAGTACTGGTGGGGACGGGTCAGTCACTGTATAACACTGGGATACAGTACTGGTGGGGAAGAGTCTGTCACTGTATAACACTGGGGTACAGTACTGGTGGGGACGGGTCAGTCACTGTATAACACTGGGATACAGTACTGGTGGGGAAGAGTCTGTCACTGTATAACACTGGGGTACAGTACTGGTGGGGACGGGTCCGTCACTGTATAACACTGGGATACAGTACTGGTGGGGACGGGTCTGTCACTGTATAACACTGGGGTACAGTACTGGTGGGGACGGGTCTGTCGCTGTATAACACTGGGGTACAGTACTGGTGGGGACGGGTCTGTCACTGTATAACACTGGGTACAGTACTGGTGGGGACGGGTCTGTCACTGTATAACACTGGGGTACAGTACTGGTGGGGACGGGTCTGTCCCTGTATAACACTGGGGTACAGTACTGGTGGGGACGGGTTTGTCACTGTATAACACTGGGATACAGTACTGGTGGGGACGGGTCCGTCACTGTATAACACTGGGATACAGTACTGGTGGGGACGGGTCTGTCACTGTATAACACTGGGGTACAGTACTGGTGGGGACGGGTCTGTCGCTGTATAACACTGGGGTACAGTACTGGTGGGGACGGGTCTGTCACTGTATAACACTGGGTACAGTACTGGTGGGGACGGGTCTGTCCCTGTATAACACTGGGGTACGGTACTGGTGTGGATGGGCCTGTCACTGTATAACACTGGGGTACAGTACTGGTGGGGACGGGTCTGTCCCTGTATAACACTGGGGTACAGTACTGGTGTGGATGGGCCTGTCACTGTATAACACTGGGGTACAGTACTGGTGGGGACGGGTCTGTCACTGTATAACACTGGGGTACAGTACTGGTGGGGACGGGTCTGTCACTGTATAACACTGGGGTACAGTACTGGTGTGGATGGGCCTGTCACTGTATAACACTGGGGTACAGTACTGGTGGGGACGGGTCGGTCACTGTATAACACTGGGTACAGTACTGGTGGGGACGGGTCTGTCACTGTATAACACTAGGGTACAGTACTGGTGGGGACGGGTCTGTCACTGTATAACACTGGGATACAGTACTGGTGGGGACGGGTCTGTCACTGTATAACACTGGGGTACAGTACTGGTGGGGACGGGTCTGTCACTGTATAACACTGGGGTACAGTACTGGTGTGGATGGGCCTGTCACTGTATAACACTGGGGTACAGTACTGGTGGGGACGGGTCTGTCACTGTATAACACTGGGTACAGTACTGGTGGGGACGGGTCTGTCACTGTATAACACTGGGGTACAGTACTGGTGGGGACGGGTCTGTCACTGTATAACACTGGGGTACAGTACTGGTGGGGACGGGTCTGTCGCTGTATAACACTGGGGTACAGTACTGGTGGGGACGGGTGTGTCACTGTATAACACTGGGGTACAGTACTAGTGGGGATGGATCTGTCGCTGTATAACACTGGGGTACAGTACTGGTGGGGACGGGTCTGTCACTGTATAACACTGCGGTACAGTACTGGTGGGGATGGGTCTGTCACTGTATAACACTGGGGTACAGTACTGGTGGGGACGGGTCTGTCACGGTATAACACTGGGGTGCAGTACTGGTGGGGACGGGTCTGTCACTGTATAACACTGGGGTACAGTACTGGTGGGGACGGGTCTGTCACTGTATAACACTGGGGTACAGTACTGGTGGGGACGGGTCTGTCACTGTATAACACTGGGGTACAGTACTGGTGGGGACGGGTCTGTCACTGTATAACACTGGGGTACAGTACTGGTGGGGACGGGTCCGTCACTGTATAACACTGGGGTACAGTACTGGTGGGGACGGGTCAGTCACTGTATAACACTGGGATACAGTACTGGTGGGGAAGAGTCTGTCACTGTATAACACTGGGGTACAGTACTGGTGGGGACGGGTCAGTCACTGTATAACACTGGGATACAGTACTGGTGGGGAAGAGTCTGTCACTGTATAACACTGGGGTACAGTACTGGTGGGGACGGGTCCGTCACTGTATAACACTGGGATACAGTACTGGTGGGGACGGGTCTGTCACTGTATAACACTGGGGTACAGTACTGGTGGGGACGGGTCTGTCGCTGTATAACACTGGGGTACAGTACTGGTGGGGACGGGTCTGTCACTGTATAACACTGGGTACAGTACTGGTGGGGACGGGTCTGTCACTGTATAACACTGGGGTACAGTACTGGTGGGGACGGGTCTGTCCCTGTATAACACTGGGGTACAGTACTGGTGGGGACGGGTCTGTCACTGTATAACACTGGGATACAGTACTGGTGGGGACGGGTCCGTCACTGTATAACACTGGGATACAGTACTGGTGGGGACGGGTCTGTCACTGTATAACACTGGGGTACAGTACTGGTGGGGACGGGTCTGTCGCTGTATAACACTGGGGTACAGTACTGGTGGGGACGGGTCTGTCACTGTATAACACTGGGTACAGTACTGGTGGGGACGGGTCTGTCCCTGTATAACACTGGGGTACGGTACTGGTGTGGATGGGCCTGTCACTGTATAACACTGGGGTACAGTACTGGTGGGGACGGGTCTGTCCCTGTATAACACTGGGGTACAGTACTGGTGTGGATGGGCCTGTCACTGTATAACACTGGGGTACAGTACTGGTGGGGACGGGTCTGTCACTGTATAACACTGGGGTACAGTACTGGTGGGGACGGGTCTGTCACTGTATAACACTGGGGTACAGTACTGGTGTGGATGGGCCTGTCACTGTATAACACTGGGGTACAGTACTGGTGGGGACGGGTCGGTCACTGTATAACACTGGGTACAGTACTGGTGGGGACGGGTCTGTCACTGTATAACACTAGGGTACAGTACTGGTGGGGACGGGTCTGTCACTGTATAACACTGGGATACAGTACTGGTGGGGACGGGTCTGTCACTGTATAACACTGGGGTACAGTACTGGTGGGGACGGGTCTGTCACTGTATAACACTGGGGTACAGTACTGGTGTGGATGGGCCTGTCACTGTATAACACTGGGGTACAGTACTGGTGGGGACGGGTCTGTCACTGTATAACACTGGGTACAGTACTGGTGGGGACGGGTCTGTCACTGTATAACACTGGGGTACAGTACTGGTGGGGACGGGTCTGTCGCTGTATAACACTGGGGTACAGTACTGGTGGGGACGGGTCTGTCACTGTATAACACTGGGGTACAGTACTGGTGGGGACAGGTCTGTCACTGTATAACACTGGGGTACTGTACTGGTGGGGACGGGTCTGTACCTGTATAACACTGGGGTACAGTACTGGTGGGGACGGGTCTGTCACTGTATAACACTGGGGTACAGTACTGGTGGGGACAGGTCTGTTACTGTATAACACTGGGGTACAGTACTGGTGGGGGCGGCTCTGTCACTGTATAACACTGGGGTACAGTACTGGTGGGGACGGGTCTGTCGCTGTATAACACTGGGGTACAGTACTGGTGGGGACGGGTCTGTCACTGTATAACACTGGGGTACTGTACTGGTGGGGACGGGTCTGTCGCTGTATAACACTGGGGTACTGTACTGGTGGGGACGGGTCTGTCACTGTATAACACTGGGGTACAGTACTGGTGGGGACGGGTCTGTCACTGTATAACACTGGGGTACAGTACTGGTGGGGCGGGTCTGTCACTGTATAACACTGGGGTACAGTACTAGTGGGGATGGGTCTGTCGCTGTATAACACTGGGGTACAGTACTGGTGGGGACGGGTCTGTCACTGTATAACACTGGGGTACAGTACTGGTGGGGACGGGTGTGTCACTGTATAACACAGGGGTACAGTACTAGTGGGGATGGGTCTGTCGCTTTTTAACACTGGGGTACAGTACTGGTGGGGACGGGTGTGTCACTGTATAACACTGGGGTACAGTACTAGTGGGGATGGGTCTGTCGCTGTATAACACTGGGGTACAGTACTGGTGGGGACGGGTCTGTCACTGTATAACACTGGGGTACAGTACTGGTGGGGACGGGTCTGTCGCTGTATAACACTGGGGTACAGTACTGGTGGGGACGGGTGTGTCACTGTATAACACTGGGGTACAGTACTAGTGGGGATGGATCTGTCGCTGTATAACACTGGGGTACAGTACTGGTGGGGACGGGTCTGTCACTGTATAACACTGCGGTACAGTACTGGTGGGGATGGGTCTGTCACTGTATAACACTGGGGTACAGTACTGGTGGGGACGGGTCTGTCACGGTATAACACTGGGGTACAGTACTGGTGGGGACACGTCTGTCACTGTATAACACTGGGGTACAGTACTGGTGGGGACGGGTCTGTCACTGTATAACACTGGGGTACAGTACTGGTGGGGACGGGTCTGTCACTGTATAACACTGGGGTACAGTACTGGTGGGGACGGGTCTGTCACTGTATAACACTGGGGTACAGTACTGGTGGGGACGGGTCTGTCACTGTATAACACTGGGGTACAGTACTGGTGGGGACGGGTCTGTCACTGTATAACACTGGTGTACAGTACTGGTGGGGATGGGTCTGTCACTGTATAACACTGGGGTACAGTACTGGTGGGGACACGTCTGTCGCTGTATAACACTGGGGTACAGTACTGCTGGGGACGGGTCTGTCGCTGTATAACACTGGGGTACAGTACTGGTGGGAACTGGTCTGTCGCTGTATAACACTGGGGTACAGTACTGGTGGGGATGGGTCTGTCACTGTATAACACTGGGGTACAGTACTGGTGGGGACGGGTGTGTCACTGTATAACACTGGGGTACAGTACTGGTGGGGACGAGTCTGTCCCTATATAACACGGGGGTACAGTGCTGGTGGGGACGGGTCTGTCACTGTATAACACTGGGGCACAGTACTGGTGGGGACGGGTCTGTCACTGTATAACACTGGGGTACAGTACTGGTGGGGACAGGTCTGTCACTGTATAACACTGGGGTACAGTACTGGTGGGGACGAGTCTGTCCCTATATAACACTGGGGTACAGTGCTGGTGGGGACGGGTCTGTCACTGTATAACACTGGGGCACAGTACTGGTGGGGACGGGTCTGTCACTGTATAACACTGGGGCACAGTACTGGTGGGGACGGGTCTGTCACTGTATAACACTGGGGTACAGTACTGGTGGGGATGGGTCTGTCACTGTATAACACTGGGGTACAGTACTGGTGGGGACGGGTCTGTCACTGTATAACACTGGGGTACTGTACTGGTGGGGACGGGTCTGTCACTGTATAACACTGGGGTACAGTACTGGTGGGGACGGGTCTGTCCCTGTATAACACTGGGATACAGTACTGGTGGGGACGGGTCCGTCACTGTATAACACTGGGGTACAGTACTGGTGGGGACGGGTCAGTCACTGTATAACACTGGGATACAGTACTGGTGGGGAAGAGTCTGTCACTGTATAACACTGGGGTACAGTACTGGTGGGGACGGGTCAGTCACTGTATAACACTGGGATACAGTACTGGTGGGGAAGAGTCTGTCACTGTATAACACTGGGGTACAGTACTGGTGGGGACGGGTCCGTCACTGTATAACACTGGGATACAGTACTGGTGGGGACGGGTCTGTCACTGTATAACACTGGGGTACAGTACTGGTGGGGACGGGTCTGTCGCTGTATAACACTGGGGTACAGTACTGGTGGGGACGGGTCTGTCACTGTATAACACTGGGTACAGTACTGGTGGGGACGGGTCTGTCACTGTATAACACTGGGGTACAGTACTGGTGGGGACGGGTCTGTCCCTGTATAACACTGGGTACAGTACTGGTGGGGACGGGTCTGTCACTGTATAACACTGGGATACAGTACTGGTGGGGACGGGTCCGTCACTGTATAACACTGGGATACAGTACTGGTGGGGACGGGTCTGTCACTGTATAACACTGGGGTACAGTACTGGTGGGGACGGGTCTGTCGCTGTATAACACTGGGGTACAGTACTGGTGGGGACGGGTCTGTCACTGTATAACACTGGGTACAGTACTGGTGGGGACGGGTCTGTCCCTGTATAACACTGGGTACGGTACTGGTGTGGATGGGCCCTGTCACTGTATAACACTGGGGTACAGTACTGGTGGGGACGGGTCTGTCCCTGTATAACACTGGGGTACAGTACTGGTGTGGATGGGCCTGTCACTGTATAACACTGGGGTACAGTACTGGTGGGGACGGGTCTGTCACTGTATAACACTGGGGTACAGTACTGGTGGGGACGGGTCTGTCACTGTATAACACTGGGGTACAGTACTGGTGTGGATGGGCCTGTCACTGTATAACACTGGGTACAGTACTGGTGGGGACGGGTCTGTCACTGTATAACACTGGGTACAGTACTGGTGGGGACGGGTCTGTCACTGTATAACACTAGGGTACAGTACTGGTGGGGACGGGTCTGTCACTGTATAACACTGGGATACAGTACTGGTGGGGACGGGTCTGTCACTGTATAACACTGGGGTACAGTACTGGTGGGGACGGGTCTTGTCACTGTATAACACTGGGGTACAGTACTGGTGTGGATGGGCCTGTCACTGTATAACACTGGGGTACAGTACTGGTGGGGACGGGTCTGTCACTGTATAACACTGGGTACAGTACTGGTGGGGACGGGTCTGTCACTGTATAACACTGGGGTACAGTACTGGTGGGGACGGGTCTGTCGCTGTATAACACTGGGGTACAGTACTGGTGGGGACGGGTCTGTCACTGTATAACACTGGGTACAGTACTGGTGGGGACAGGTCTGTCACTGTATAACACTGGGGTACTGTACTGGTGGGGACGGGTCTGTACCTGTATAACACTGGGGTACAGTACTGGTGGGGACGGGTCTGTCACTGTATAACACTGGGGTACAGTACTGGTGGGGACAGGTCTGTTACTGTATAACACTGGGGTACAGTACTGGTGGGGGCGGCTCTGTCACTGTATAACACTGGGGTACAGTACTGGTGGGGACGGGTCTGTCACTGTATAACACTGGGGTACAGTACTGGTGGGGACGGGTCTGTCACTGTATAACACTGGGGTACTGTACTGGTGGGGACGGGTCTGTCGCTGTATAACACTGGGGTACAGTACTGGTGGGGACGGGTCTGTCACTGTATAACACTGGGGTACAGTACTGGTGGGGACGGGTCTGTCACTGTATAACACTGGGGTACAGTACTGGTGGGGCGGGTCTGTCACTGTATAACACTGGGGTACAGTACTAGTGGGGATGGGTCTGTCGCTGTATAACACTGGGGTACAGTACTGGTGGGGACGGGTCTGTCACTGTAAAACACTGGGGTACAGTACTGGTGGGGACGGGTGTGTCACTGTATAACACAGGGGTACAGTACTAGTGGGGATGGGTCTGTCGCTTTTTAACACTGGGGTACAGTACTGGTGGGGACGGGTGTGTCACTGTATAACACTGGGGTACAGTACTAGTGGGGATGGGTCTGTCGCTGTATAACACTGGGGTACAGTACTGGTGGGGACGGGTCTGTCACTGTATAACACTGGGGTACAGTACTGGTGGGGACGGGTCTGTCGCTGTATAACACTGGGGTACAGTACTGGTGGGGACGGGTGTGTCACTGTATAACACTGGGGTACAGTACTAGTGGGGATGGATCTGTCGCTGTATAACACTGGGGTACAGTACTGGTGGGGACGGGTCTGTCACTGTATAACACTGCGGTACAGTACTGGTGGGGATGGGTCTGTCACTGTATAACACTGGGGTACAGTACTGGTGGGGACGGGTCTGTCACGGTATAACACTGGGGTACAGTACTGGTGGGGACACGTCTGTCACTGTATAACACTGGGGTACAGTACTGGTGGGGACGGGTCTGTCACTGTATAACACTGGGGTACAGTACTGGTGGGGACGGGTCTGTCACTGTATAACACTGGGGTACAGTACTGGTGGGGGCGGGTCTGTCACTGTATAACACTGGGGTACAGTACTGGTGGGGACGGGTCTGTCACTGTATAACACTGGGGTACAGTACTGGTGGGGACGGGTCTGTCACTGTATAACACTGGTGTACAGTACTGGTGGGGATGGGTCTGTCACTGTATAACACTGGGGTACAGTACTGGTGGGGACACGTCTGTCGCTGTATAACACTGGGGTACAGTACTGCTGGGGACGGGTCTGTCGCTGTATAACACTGGGGTACAGTACTGGTGGGAACGGGTCTGTCGCTGTATAACACTGGGGTACAGTACTGGTGGGGATGGGTCTGTCACTGTATAACACTGGGGTACAGTACTGGTGGGGACGGGTGTGTCACTGTATAACACTGGGGTACAGTACTGGTGGGACGAGTCTGTCCCTATATAACACTGGGTACAGTGCTGGTGGGGACGGGTCTGTCACTGTATAACACTGGGGCACAGTACTGGTGGGGACGGGTCTGTCACTGTATAACACTGGGGTACAGTACTGGTGGGGACAGGTCTGTCACTGTATAACACTGGGGTACAGTACTGGTGGGGACGAGTCTGTCCCTATATAACACTGGGGTACAGTGCTGGTGGGGACGGGTCTGTCACTGTATAACACTGGGGCACAGTACTGGTGGGGACGGGTCTGTCACTGTATAGCACTGGGGCACAGTACTGGTGGGGGACGGGTCTGTCACTGTATAACACTGGGGTACAGTAATGGTGGGGACGGGTTGGTCACTGTATAACACTGGGGTACACAACTGGTCGGGACGGGTCTGTCACTGTATAATACTGGACTACAGTACTGCTGGGGACGGGTCTGTCACTGTATAACACTGGGGTACAGTACTGGTGGGGACGGGTCTGTCACTGTATAATACTGGACTACAGTACTGCTGGGGACGGTCTGTCACTGTATAACACTGGGGTACAGTACTGGTGGGGACGGGTTGGTCACTGTATAACACTGGGGTACAGTACTGGTGGGGACGGGTCTGTCACTGTATAACACTGGTGTACAGTACTGGTGGGGATGGGTCTGTCACTGTATAACACTGGGGTACAGTATTGGTGGGACGGGCCTGTCACTGTATAACACTTGGGTACAGTACTGGTGGGGATGGGTCTGTCACTGTATAACACTGGGGTACAGTACTGGTGGGGACAGGTCTGTCACTGTATAACACTGGGGTACAGTACTGGTGGGGACGGGTCTGTCACTGCATAACACTGGGGTACAGTTCTGGTGGGGACACGTCTGTCACTGTATAACACTGGGGTACAGTACTGGTGGGGACGGGTCTGTCACTGTATAACACTGGGGTACAGTACTGGTGGGGACGGTTCTGTCACTGTATAACACTGGGGTACAGTTCTGGTGGGGACACGTCTGTCACTGTATAACACTGGGGTACAGTACTGGTGGGGACGGGTCTGTCACTGTATAACACTGGGGTACAGTACTGGTGGGGACGGGTCTGTCACTGTATAACACTGGGGTACAGTACTGGTGGGGACGGGTCTGTCACTGTATAACACTGGTGTACAGTACTGGTGGGGATGGGTCTGTCACTGTATAACACTGGGGTACAGTACTGGTGGGGATGTGTCTGTCTCTGTATAACACTGGGGTACAGTACTGGTGGGGACGGGTCTGTCACTGTATAACACTGGGGTACAGTACTGGTGGGGACACGTCT
Organism: Scyliorhinus torazame; assembly: GCF_047496885.1. Classification (NCBI taxonomy): domain Eukaryota; kingdom Metazoa; phylum Chordata; class Chondrichthyes; order Carcharhiniformes; family Scyliorhinidae; genus Scyliorhinus; species Scyliorhinus torazame. The sequence continues at coordinate 3,920 of NW_027309393.1, read as the reverse complement.
ATCGCTGTATAACACTGGGGTACAGTACTGGTGGGGACGGGTCTGTCGCTGTATAACACTGGGGTACAGTACTGGTGGGGGTGGATCTGTCACTGTGTAACACTGGGGTACAATACTGTTGGGAACGGGTCTGTCGCTGTAAATCACTGGGGTACAGTACTGGTGGGACGGGTCTGTTACTGTATAACACTGGGGTACAGTACTGGTGGGGACGGGTCTGTCACTGTATAATACTGGGGTACAGTACTGGTGGGGACGGGTCTGTCACTGTATAACACTGGGGTACAGTACTGGTGGGGACGAGTCTGTCCCTATATAACACTGGGGTACAGTGCTGGTGGGGACGGGTCTGTCACTGTATAACACTGGGGCACAGTACTGGTGGGGACGGGTCTGTCACTGTATAACACTGGGGCACACAACTGGTCGGGTCGGGTCTGTCACTGTATAACACTGGGGTGCAGTACTGGTGGGGACGAGTCTGTCACTGTATAACACTGGGGTACAGTACTGGTGGGGACGGGTCTGTCACTGTATAACACTGGGGTACAGTACTGGTGGGGACGGGTCTGTCACTGTATAACACTGGAGTACAGTACTGGTGGGGACGGGTCTGGCACTGTATAACACTGGGGTACAGTACTGGTGGGGACTGGTCTGTCACTGTATAACACTGGGGTACAGTACTGGTGGGGACTGGTCTGTCACTGTATAACACTGGGGTACAGTACTGGTGGGGACGGGTCTGTCACTGTATTACACTGGGGTACAGTACTGTTGGGGACTCAGATCGACGAGAGGGACTCAGATCGACGAGAGGGACTCAGATCGACGAGAGGGACGCAGATCGACGAGAGGGACGCAGATCGACGAGAGGGACGCAGATCGACGAGAGGGACGCAGATCGACGAGAGGGACTCAGATCGACGAGAGGGACTCAGATCGACGAGAGGGACTCAGATCGACGAGAGGGACGCAGATCGACGAGAGGGTCGCAGATCGACGAGAGGGACGCAGATCGACGAGAGGGACGCAGATCGACGAGAGGGACGCAGATCGACGAGAGGGACTCAGATCGACGAGAGGGACTCAGATCGACGAGAGGGACTCAGATCGACGAGAGGGACTCAGATCTAAAGTGATTTGCAATAGAGGCAAATGTGATTTAAGTTTAATCGGTCTCACACAGCGAGGGGTTCAGTGTCCGGGATGCGCTGCCAGATAGTGTGGTGGAGGCAGTTTCAATCGAGGAGTTGAAGAGGGTATTCAACATTTTAAGAATGTGCAAGGGGTTACGGGGAAAAGGCAGGGGGAAGCAGCCCTGTGGACATCGAACACAAAAACCGAACCCCACCCCCCTCCCAAGGCCCTCCGCCGCCTGATCAGGACACCTCAATCGCTCCGGGGATGACCTCGCGCATTGTAGGTGGAGGGGTTGGGAAAAAGGGCACGTACCCGCTTTTGGAGGAGGCCAGGCCTCAGGCCTTCGGACGAAAGGGCTGGCGTGTCCCGATTGGCGACTTCGGGCCTAGCTGGGCAGGCTCTCCGGTCAGCGAGGGAGGGAAGAGCGCCACCCGGGATCTGGAAGGTGCGGCCCTCCGGAGGGAACCCTCCCTCTCCTGTGGGGACGTTCGAACCGTCAAAAGAAAAATTCCACACTGGCGCCTCCACACGCGCAGGACTGTCGGATCCGAGGCTTCAAAAACAGGCGGAAAACCAGGTCACCGTTAAGAGGAGGCCGGAGACAGCAGCCAGGGCCTTTGCCGCGGCCATGGCGACTTGTGAGAGAACAGGAAAGGTTCGGGGAGATCTTGCTCCTCCATTCGATTCTTCACACCCATCTGACCTGCAGTTGGTTTGAAGCACAATGTATATATTTTTTTTTTTGAAGAGATTTGGACAGGAGTCTCTTAAGGCTCTGGGTTCCCTCACTTAGTGTGGCATCCTACAGGTACCACAGGTCTCGGAGTCGCCAGAGGTAGGGCGAACACAGAAGGCCCAGGAGGTAGGCCTCAGCTCCCAGCTTTAACCTTGACGCGCTGTTCGTCGTCGTGAATTTAGAAGCATCTGGAAGAGAAGGGGAGGAGGTTATTGTCTCCGAGGGAGGGTACAGTTCGATAGCAACCAATGACAATTGTCTGTTCATATGTAGGTGGCTTCAACACAATGAATAAATCCCAAGGTGTTGCCAGCGGCTGACCAGCGAGGCACGGGAGGAGATAGCAGGGTCAGGTGACCGAAAGCTCGGACAAAGAGTTTGGGCCAAGGGCATCTGAGAGGAGGAGAGGGAGGAGGGTAAGAAAGAGCAACGGCAAGGGAGACACACAGAAAGAGAGTGATTAAAAAGTGAAAGAGAGAGAGAGATAAAGAGAGAGGAAAAGAGAGGGAGCGAGGGTCAGTACTGAGGGAGCGCCGCACTGTGGGAGGGTCAGTACTGAGGGAGCGCCGCACTGTGGGAGGGTCAGTACTGAGGGAGTCCCGCACTGTCAGAGGGTCAGTACTGAGGGAGCGCCGCACTGTCAGAGGGTCAGTACTGAGGGAGCGCCGCACTGTCAGAGGGTCAATACTGAGGGAGCGTCGCACTGTCAGAGGGTCAGTACTGAGGGAGTCCCGCACTGTCGGTGGGTCAGTACTGAGGGAGCGCCGCACTGTGGGAGAGTCAGTACTGAGGGAGCGCCGCACTGAGGGAGGTTCAGTACTGAGGGAGCGCCGCACTGTGGGAGGGTCAGTACTGAGGGAGCGCCGCACTGTGGGAGAGTCAGTACTGAGGGAGTGCCGCCCAGTCGGAGGGTCAGTGCTGAGGGAGCGCCGCACTGTGGGAGGGTCAGTACTGAGGGAGCGCCGCACTGTCGGAGGGTCAGTACTGAGGGAGTGCCGCACTGTGGGAGAGTCAGTACTGAGGGAGCGCCGCACTGTCGGAGGGTCAGTGCTGAGGGAGCGCCGCACTGTCGGAGGGTCAGTACTGAGGGAGTGCTGCACTGTCGGAGGGTCAGTACTGAGGGAGTGCCGCACTGTGGGAGGGTCAGTACTGAGGGAGCGCCGCACTGTGGGAGGGTCAGTACTGAGGGAGCGCTGCACTGTCGAAGGGTCAGTACTGAGGGAGCGCCGCACTGTGGGAGGGTCAGTACTGAGGGAGCGCCGCACTGTGAGAGGGTCAGTACTGAGGGAGCGCCGCACTGTCGGAGGGTCAGTACTGAGGGAGCGCCGCACTGTGGGAGGGTCAGTACTGAGGGAGCGCCGCACTGTTGGAGGGTCAGCACTGAGGGAGCGCCGCACTGCGGGAGGGTCAGTACTGAGGGAGTGCCGCACTGTCGGAGGGTCAGTTTTGATGGAGTGCCGCGCTGTGGGAGGGTCAGTACTGAGGGAGCGCCGCACTGTCGGAGGGTCAGTACTGAGGGAGCGGCGCACTGTCGGAGGGTCAGTGCTGAGGAGCGCCGCACTGTCGGAGGGTCAGTACTGAGGGAGCGGCGCACTGTTGGAGGGTCAGCACTGAGGGAGCGCCGCACTGTGGGAGGGTCAGTACTGATGGAGTGCCGCACTGTCGGAGGGTCAGTATTGATGGAGTGCCGCGCTGTGGGAGGGTCAGTACTGAGGGAGTGCCGCACTGTCGGAGGGTCAGTACTGAGAGAGTGGCACAGCAGTTTGTGCCATTTACAAGGTGCACTGCATGAACTGGACCCAGCCGTATAAATACTGTGGCTCCCAGAGCAGGTCAGCGGCTGGGAATCCTGCGGAGAGAAACTCACCTCCTGACCCCCCCCCACCCCCAAAGCCTGTCCACCATCGACAAGGACACAAGTCAGGAGTGCGATGGGAGACTCTCCACTCGCCTGGATGAGCGCGGCGCCCAATGACACTCGAGAAGCTCGACACCATCCAGGACAAAGCAGCCCCGCTCGATCGACACGCTAACCGCCGAC